>NW_026988559.1:600000-807210 GCF_030222135.1 Aotus nancymaae | reverse complement strand
GTTTGCAAACCCTTTCTGTGCAGAATCCCAAAACCGGTATTTACAGCCCAATGCCGGCATCCGTACTAAACAGCAGGAAACTTCGTCTAAAACTCAGGGAGAAACGTTTCCTTGAAACTGCTCTGCTGTGTGTTCGTTCACCTAAGAGAGTTGAATCTATGTTGAGATTCAGCGAGTCAGAAACACGTTTCTTCTAGGAGCTGCGTTGGGATATTCCCGAGTGAATGGGACCATAGGCTGTACAGAGAAATATCTGCTTCTAAAACCAAAAGTGTGCTATCAAACTGAATGGTTGTCAATGTGTGCATTCAACTGACAGAGTTAAACTCACGTGTGGATTCAGCGGTTTGCAAACCCTTTCTGTGCAGAATCCCAAAACCGGTATTTCCAGCCCAATGCCGGCATCCGTACTAAACAGCAGGAAACTTCGTCTAAAACTCAGGAGAAACGTTTCCTTGAAACTGCTCTGCTGTGCGTTCGTTCACCTAAGAGAGTTGAATCAATGTTGAGATTCAGCGAGTCAGAAACACGTTTCTTCTAGGAGCTGCGTTGGGATATTCCCGAGTGAATGGGACCATAGGCTGTACAGAGAAATATCTGCTTCTAAAACCAAAACGGAGCTATCTAACTGAATGGTTGTCAATGTGTGCATTCAACTGACAGAGTTAAACTCACGTGTGGATTCAGCAGTTTGCAAACCATTTCTGTGCAGAATCCCAAAACCGGTATGTCCAGCCCAATGCCGGCATCCGTACTAAACAGCAGGAAACTTCGTCTAAAACTCAGGAGAAACGTTTCCTTGAAACTGCTCTGCTGTGCGTTCGTTCACCTAAGAGAGTTGAATCTATGTTGAGATTCAGCGAGTCAGAAACACGTTTCTTCTAGGAGCTGCGTTGGGATATTCCCGAGTGAATGGGACCATAGGCTGTACAGAGAAATATCTGCTTCTAAAACCAAAACGGAGCTATCTAACTGAATGGTTTGTCAATGTGTGCATTCAACTGACAGAGTTAAACTCACGTGTGGATTCAGCGGTTTGCAAACCATTTCTGTGCAGAATCCCAAAACCGGTATGTCCAGCCCAATGCCGGCATCCGTACTAAACAGCAGGAAACTTCGTCTAAAACTCAGGAGAAACGTTTCCTTGAAACTGCTCTGCTGTGCGTTCGTTCACCTAAGAGAGTTGAATCTATGTTGAGATTCAGCGAGTCAGAAACACGTTTCTTCTAGGAGCTGCGTTGGGATATTCCCGAGTGAATGGGACCATAGGCTGTACAGAGAAATATCTGCTTCTAAAACCAAAACGGAGCTATCTAACTGAATGGTTGTCAATGTGTGCATTCAACTGACAGAGTTAAACTCACGTGTGGATTCAGCGGTTTGCAAACCCTTTCTGTGCAGAATCCCAAAACCGGTATTTCCAGCCCAATGCCGGCATACGTACTAAACAGCAGGAAACTTCGTCTAAGACTCAGGAGAAACGTTTCCTTGAAACTGCTCTGCTGTGCGTTCGTTCACCTAAGAGAGTTGAATCTATGTTGAGATTCAGCGAGTCAGAAACACGTTTCTTCTAGGAGCTGCGTTGGGATATTCCCGAGTGAATGGGACCATAGGCTGTACAGAGAAATATCTGCTTCTAAAACCAAAAGGGTGCTATCAAACTGAATGGTTGTCAATGTGTGCATTCAACTGACAGAGTTAAACTCACGTGTGGATTCAGCGGTTTGCAAACCCTTTCTGTGCAGAATCCCAAAACCGGTATTTCCAGCCCAATGCCGGCATCCATACTAAACAGCAGGAAACTTCGTCTAAAACTCAGGAGAAACGTTTCCTTGAAACTGCTCTGCTGTGCGTTCGTTCACCTAAGAGAGTTGAATCTATGTTGAGATTCAGCGAGTCAGAAACACGTTTCTTCTAGGAGCTGCGTTGGGATATTCCCGAGTGAATGGGACCATAGGCTGTACAGAGAAATATCTGCTTCTAAAACCAAAACGGAGCTATCTAACTGAATGGTTGTCAATGTGTGCATTCAACTGACAGAGTAAAACTCACGTGTGGATTCAGCGGTTTGCAAACCATTTCTGTGCAGAATCCCAAAACCAGTATTTCCAGCCCAATGCCGGCATCCGTACTAAACAGCAGGAAACTTCGTCTAAAACTCAGGAGAAACGTTTCCTTGAAACTGCTCTGCTGTGCGTTCGTTCACCTAAGAGAGTTGAATCTATGTTGAGATTCAGCGAGTCAGAAACACGTTTCTTCTAGGAGCTGCGTTGGGATATTCCCGAGTGAATGGGACCATAGGCTGTACAGAGAAATATCTGCTTCTAAAACCAAAACGGAGCTATCTAACTGAATGGTTGTCAATGTGTGCATTCAACTGACAGAGTTAAACTCACGTGTGGATTCAGCGGTTTGCAAACCCTTTCTGTGCAGAATCCCAAAACCGGTATTTCCAGCCCAATGCCGGCATACGTACTAAACAGCAGGAAACTTCGTCTAAGACTCAGGAGAAACGTTTCCTTGAAACTGCTCTGCTGTGCGTTCGTTCACCTAAGAGAGTTGAATCTATGTTGAGATTCAGCGAGTCAGAAACACGTTTCTTCTAGGAGCTGCGTTGGGATATTCCCGAGTGAATGGGACCATAGGCTGTACAGAGAAATATCTGCTTCTAAAACCAAAAGGGTGCTATCAAACTGAATGGTTGTCAATGTGTGCATTCAACTGACAGAGTTAAACTCACGTGTGGATTCAGCGGTTTGCAAACCCTTTCTGTGCAGAATCCCAAAACCGGTATTTCCAGCCCAATGCCGGCATACGTACTAAACAGCAGGAAAACTTCGTCTAAAACTCAGGAGAAAACGTTTCCTTGAAACTGCTCTGCTGTGCGTTCGTTCACCTAAGAGAGTTGAATCTATGTTGAGATTCAGCGAGTCAGAAACACGTTTCTTCTAGGAGCTGCGTTGGGATATTCCCGAGTGAATGGGACCATAGGCTGTACAGAGAAATATCTGCTTCTAAAACCAAAACGGAGCTATCTAACTGAATGGTTGTCAATGTGTGCATTCAACTGACAGAGTAAAACTCACGTGTGGATTCAGCGGTTTGCAAACCATTTCTGTGCAGAATCCCAAAACCAGTATTTCCAGCCCAATGCCGGCATCCGTACTAAACAGCAGGAAACCTCGTCTAAAACTCAGGAGAAACGTTTCCTTGAAACTGCTCTGCTGTGCGTTCGTTCACCTAAGAGAGTTGAATCTATGTTGAGATTCAGCGAGTCAGAAACACGTTTCTTCTAGGAGCTGCGTTGGGATATTCCCGAGTGAATGGGACCATAGGCTGTACAGAGAAATATCTGCTTCTAAAACCAAAAGGGAGCTATCTAACTGAATGGTTGTCAATGTGTGCATTCAACTGACAGAGTTAAACTCACGTGTGGATTCAGCGGTTTGCAAACCCTTTCTGTGCAGAATCCCAAAACCGGTATTTCCAGCCCAATGTCGGCATACGTACTAAACAGCAGGAAACTTCGTCTAAGACTCAGGAGAAACGTTTCCTTGAAACTGCTCTGCTGTGCGTTCGTTCACCTAAGAGAGTTGAATCTATGTTGAGATTCAGCGAGTCAGAAACACGTTTCTTCTAGGAGCTGCGTTGGGATATTCCCGAGTGAATGGGACCATAGGCTGTACAGAGAAATATCTGCTTCTAAAACCAAAAGTGTGCTATCAAACTGAATGGTTGTCAATGTGTGCATTCAACTGACAGAGTTAAACTCACGTGTGGATTCAGCGGTTTGCAAACCCTTTCTGTGCAGAATCCCAAAACCGGTATTTCCAGCCCAATGCCGGCATACGTACTAAACAGCAGGAAACTTCGTCTAAAATTCAGGAGAAACGTTTCCTTGAAACTGCTCTGCTGTGCGTTCGTTCACGTAAGAGAGTTGAATCTATGTTGAGATTCAGCGAGTCAGAAACACGTTTCTTCTAGGAGCTGCGTTGGGATATTCCCGAGTGAATGGGACCATAGGCTGTACAGAGAAATATCTGCTTCTAAAACCAAAACGGAGCTATCTAACTGAATGGTTGTCAATGTGTGCATTCAACTGACAGAGTTAAACTCACGTGTGGATTCAGCGGTTTGCAACCCCTTTCTGTGCAGAATCCCAAAACCGGTATTTCCAGCCCAATGCCGGCATACGTACTAAACAGCAGGAAACTTCGTCTAAGACTCAGGAGAAACGTTTCCTTGAAACTGCTCTGCTGTGAGTTCGTTCACCTAAGAGAGTTGAATCTATGTTGAGATTCAGCGAGTCAGAAACACGTTTCTTCTAGGAGCTGCGTTGGGATATTCCCGAGTGAATGGGACCATAGGCTGTACAGAGAAATATCTGCTTCTAAAACCAAAAGTGTGCTATCAAACTGAATGGTTGTCAATGTGTGCATTCAACTGACAGAGTTAAACTCACGTGTGGATTCAGCGGTTTGCAAACCCTTTCTGTGCAGAATCCCAAAACCGGTATTTCCAGCCCAATGCCGGCATACGTACTAAACAGCAGGAAACTTCGTCTAAAACTCAGGAGAAACGTTTCCTTGAAACTGCTCTGCTGTGCGTTCGTTCACCTAAGAGAGTTGAATCTATGTTGAGATTCAGCGAGTCAGAAACACGTTTCTTCTAGGAGCTGCGTTGGGATATTCCCGAGTTAATGGGACCATAGGCTGTACAGAGAAATATCTGCTTCTAAAACCAAAACGGAGCTATCTAACTGAATGGTTGTCAATGTGTGCATTCAACTGACAGAGTTAAACTCACGTGTGGATTCAGCGGTTTGCAAACCCTTTCTGTGCAGAATCCCAAAACCGGTATTTCCAGCCCAATGCCGGCATACGTACTAAACAGCAGGAAACTTCGTCTAAAACTCAGGAGAAACGTTTCCTTGAAACTGCTCTGCTGTGCGTTCGTTCACCTAAGAGAGTTGAATCTATGTTGAGATTCAGCGAGTCAGAAACACGTTTCTTCTAGGAGCTCCGTTGGGGTATTCCCGAGTGAATGGGACCATAGGCTGTACAGAGAAATATCTGCTTCTAAAACCAAAACGGAGCTATCTAACTGAATGGTTGTCAATGTGTGCATTCAACTGACAGAGTTAAACTCACGTGTGGATTCAGCGGTTTGCAAACCATTTCTGTGCAGAATCCCAAAACCGGTATGTCCAGCCCAATGCCGGCATCCATACTAAACAGCAGGAAACTTCGTCTAAAACTCAGGAGAAACGTTTCCTTGAAACTGCTCTGCTGTGCGTTCGTTCACCTAAGAGAGTTGAATCTATGTTGAGATTCCGCGAGTCAGAAACACGTTTCTTCTAGGAGCTGCGTTGGGATATTCCCGAGTGAATGGGACCATAGGCTGTACAGAGAAATATCTGCTTCTAAAACCAAAACGGAGCTATCTAACTGAATGGTTGTCAATGTGTGCATTCAACTGACAGAGTTAAACTCACGTGTGGATTCAGCGGTTTGCAAACCCTTTCTGTGCAGAATCCCAAAACCGGTATTTCCAGCCCAATGCCGGCATACGTACTAAACAGCAGGAAACTTCGTCTAAGACTCAGGAGAAACGTTTCCTTGAAACTGCTCTGCTGTGCGTTCGTTCACCTAAGAGAGTTGAATCTATGTTGAGATTCAGCGAGTCAGAAACACGTTTCTTCTAGGAGCTGCGTTGGGATATTCCCGAGTGAATGGGACCATAGGCTGTACAGAGAAATATCTGCTTCTAAAACCAAAAGGGTGCTATCCAACTGAATGGTTGTCAATGTGTGCATTCAACTGACAGAGTTAAACTCACGTGTGGATTCAGCGGTTTGCAAACCCTTTCTGTGCAGAATCCCAAAACCGGTATTTCCAGCCCAATGCCGGCATCCGTACTAAACAGCAGGAAACTTCGTCTAAAACTCAGGAGAAACGTTTCCTTGAAACTGCTCTGCTGTGTGTTCGTTCACCTAAGAGAGTTGAATCTATGTTGAGATTCAGCGAGTCAGAAACACGTTTCTTCTAGGAGCTGCGTTGGGATATTCCCCAGTGAATGGGACCATAGGCTGTACAGAGAAATATCTGCTTCTAAAACCAAAAGTGTGCTATCAAACTGAATGGTTGTCAATGTGTGCATTCAACTGACAGAGTTAAACTCACGTGTGGATTCAGCGGTTTGCAAACCCTTTCTGTGCAGAATCCCAAAACCGGTATTTCCAGCCCAATGCCGGCATCCGTACTAAACAGCAGGAAACTTCGTCTAAAACTCAGGAGAAACGTTTCCTTGAAACTGCTCTGCTGTGCGTTCGTTCACCTAAGAGAGTTGAATCTATTTGAGATTCAGCGAGTCAGAAACACGTTTCTTCTAGGAGCTGCGTTGGGATATTCCCGAGTGAATGGGACCATAGGCTGTACAGAGAAATATCTGCTTCTAAAACCAAAACGGAGCTATCTAACTGAATGGTTGTCAATGTGTGCATTCAACTGACAGAGATAAACTCACGTGTGGATTCAGCAGTTTGCAAACCATTTCTGTGCAGAATCCCAAAACCGGTATTTCCAGCCCAATGCCGGCATCCGTACTAAACAGCAGGAAACTTCGTCTAAAACTCAGGAGAAACGTTTCCTTGAAACTGCTCTGCTGTGCGTTCGTTCACCTAAGAGAGTTGAATCTATGTTGAGATTCAGCGAGTCAGAAACACGTTTCTTCTAGGAGCTGCGTTGGGATATTCCCGAGTGAATGGGACCATAGGCTGTACAGAGAAATATCTGCTTCTAAAACCAAAACGGAGCTATCTAACTGAATGGTTGTCAATGTGTGCATTCAACTGACACAGTTAAACTCACGTGTGGATTCAGCGGTTTGCAAACCCTTTCTGTGCAGAATCCCAAAACCGGTATTTCCAGCCCAATGCCGGCATCCGTACTAAACAGCAGGAAACTTCGTCTAAAACTCAGGAGAAACGTTTCCTTGAAACTGCTCTGCTGTGCGTTCGTTCACCTAAGAGAGTTGAATCTATGTTGAGATTCAGCGAGTCAGAAACACGTTTCTTCTAGGAGCTGCGTTGGGATATTCCCGAGTGAATGGGACCATAGGCTGTACAGAGAAATATCTGCTTCTAAAACCAAAACGGAGCTATCTAACTGAATGGTTGTCAATGTGTGCATTCAACTGACAGAGTTAAACTCACGTGTGGATTCAGCGGTTTGCAAACCCTTTCTGTGCAGAATCCCAAAACCGGTATTTCCAGCCCAATGCCGGCATACGTACTAAACAGCAGGAAACTTCGTCTAAGACTCAGGAGAAACGTTTCCTTGAAACTGCTCTGCTGTGCGTTCGTTCACCTAAGAGAGTTGAATCTATGTTGAGATTCAGCGAGTCAGAAACACGTTTCTTCTAGGAGCTGCGTTGGGATATTCCCGAGTGAATGGGACCATAGGCTGTACAGAGAAATATCTGCTTCTAAAACCAAAAGGGTGCTATCAAACTGAATGGTTGTCAATGTGTGCATTCAACTGACAGAGTTAAACTCACGTGTGGATTCAGCGGTTTGCAAACCCTTTCTGTGCAGAATCCCAAAACCGGTATTTCCAGCCCAATGCCGGCATACGTACTAAACAGCAGGAAACTTCGTCTAAAACTCAGGAGAAACGTTTCCTTGAAACTGCTCTGCTGTGCGTTCGTTCACCTAAGAGAGTTGAATCTATGTTGAGATTCAGCGAGTCAGAAACACGTTTCTTCTAGGAGCTGCGTTGGGATATTCCCGAGTGAATGGGACCATAGGCTGTACAGAGAAATATCTGCTTCTAAAACCAAAACGGAGCTATCTAACTGAATGGTTGTCAATGTGTGCATTCAACTGACAGAGTAAAACTCACGTGTGGATTCAGCGGTTTGCAAACCATTTCTGTGCAGAATCCCAAAACCAGTATTTCCAGCCCAATGCCGGCATCCGTACTAAACAGCAGGAAACTTCGTCTAAAACTCAGGAGAAACGTTTCCTTGAAACTGCTCTGCTGTGCGTTCGTTCACCTAAGAGAGTTGAATCTATGTTGAGATTCAGCGAGTCAGAAACACGTTTCTTCTAGGAGCTGCGTTGGGATATTCCCGAGTGAATGGGACCATAGGCTGTACAGAGAAATATCTGCTTCTAAAACCAAAAGGGAGCTATCTAACTGAATGGTTGTCAATGTGTGCATTCAACTGACAGAGTTAAACTCACGTGTGGATTCAGCGGTTTGCAAACCCTTTCTGTGCAGAATCCCAAAACCGGTATTTCCAGCCCAATGTCGGCATACGTACTAAACAGCAGGAAACTTCGTCTAAGACTCAGGAGAAACGTTTCCTTGAAACTGCTCTGCTGTGCGTTCGTTCACCTAAGAGAGTTGAATCTATGTTGAGATTCAGCGAGTCAGAAACACGTTTCTTCTAGGAGCTGCGTTGGGATATTCCCGAGTGAATGGGACCATAGGCTGTACAGAGAAATATCTGCTTCTAAAACCAAAAGTGTGCTATCAAACTGAATGGTTGTCAATGTGTGCATTCAACTGACAGAGTTAAACTCACGTGTGGATTCAGCGGTTTGCAAACCCTTTCTGTGCAGAATCCCAAAACCGGTATTTCCAGCCCAATGCCGGCATACGTACTAAACAGCAGGAAACTTCGTCTAAAATTCAGGAGAAACGTTTCCTTGAAACTGCTCTGCTGTGCGTTCGTTCACGTAAGAGAGTTGAATCTATGTTGAGATTCAGCGAGTCAGAAACACGTTTCTTCTAGGAGCTGCGTTGGGATATTCCCGAGTGAATGGGACCATAGGCTGTACAGAGAAATATCTGCTTCTAAAACCAAAACGGAGCTATCTAACTGAATGGTTGTCAATGTGTGCATTCAACTGACAGAGTTAAACTCACGTGTGGATTCAGCGGTTTGCAACCCCTTTCTGTGCAGAATCCCAAAACCGGTATTTCCAGCCCAATGCCGGCATACGTACTAAACAGCAGGAAACTTCGTCTAAGACTCAGGAGAAACGTTTCCTTGAAACTGCTCTGCTGTGAGTTCGTTCACCTAAGAGAGTTGAATCTATGTTGAGATTCAGCGAGTCAGAAACACGTTTCTTCTAGGAGCTGCGTTGGGATATTCCCGAGTGAATGGGACCATAGGCTGTACAGAGAAATATCTGCTTCTAAAACCAAAAGTGTGCTATCAAACTGAATGGTTGTCAATGTGTGCATTCAACTGACAGAGTTAAACTCACGTGTGGATTCAGCGGTTTGCAAACCCTTTCTGTGCAGAATCCCAAAACCGGTATTTCCAGCCCAATGCCGGCATACGTACTAAACAGCAGGAAACTTCGTCTAAAACTCAGGAGAAACGTTTCCTTGAAACTGCTCTGCTGTGCGTTCGTTCACCTAAGAGAGTTGAATCTATGTTGAGATTCAGCGAGTCAGAAACACGTTTCTTCTAGGAGCTGCGTTGGGATATTCCCGAGTTAATGGGACCATAGGCTGTACAGAGAAATATCTGCTTCTAAAACCAAAACGGAGCTATCTAACTGAATGGTTGTCAATGTGTGCATTCAACTGACAGAGTTAAACTCACGTGTGGATTCAGCGGTTTGCAAACCCTTTCTGTGCAGAATCCCAAAACCGGTATTTCCAGCCCAATGCCGGCATACGTACTAAACAGCAGGAAACTTCGTCTAAAACTCAGGAGAAACGTTTCCTTGAAACTGCTCTGCTGTGCGTTCGTTCACCTAAGAGAGTTGAATCTATGTTGAGATTCAGCGAGTCAGAAACACGTTTCTTCTAGGAGCTCCGTTGGGGTATTCCCGAGTGAATGGGACCATAGGCTGTACAGAGAAATATCTGCTTCTAAAACCAAAACGGAGCTATCTAACTGAATGGTTGTCAATGTGTGCATTCAACTGACAGAGTTAAACTCACGTGTGGATTCAGCGGTTTGCAAACCATTTCTGTGCAGAATCCCAAAACCGGTATGTCCAGCCCAATGCCGGCATCCATACTAAACAGCAGGAAACTTCGTCTAAAACTCAGGAGAAACGTTTCCTTGAAACTGCTCTGCTGTGCGTTCGTTCACCTAAGAGAGTTGAATCTATGTTGAGATTCCGCGAGTCAGAAACACGTTTCTTCTAGGAGCTGCGTTGGGATATTCCCGAGTGAATGGGACCATAGGCTGTACAGAGAAATATCTGCTTCTAAAACCAAAACGGAGCTATCTAACTGAATGGTTGTCAATGTGTGCATTCAACTGACAGAGTTAAACTCACGTGTGGATTCAGCGGTTTGCAAACCCTTTCTGTGCAGAATCCCAAAACCGGTATTTCCAGCCCAATGCCGGCATACGTACTAAACAGCAGGAAACTTCGTCTAAGACTCAGGAGAAACGTTTCCTTGAAACTGCTCTGCTGTGCGTTCGTTCACCTAAGAGAGTTGAATCTATGTTGAGATTCAGCGAGTCAGAAACACGTTTCTTCTAGGAGCTGCGTTGGGATATTCCCGAGTGAATGGGACCATAGGCTGTACAGAGAAATATCTGCTTCTAAAACCAAAAGGGTGCTATCCAACTGAATGGTTGTCAATGTGTGCATTCAACTGACAGAGTTAAACTCACGTGTGGATTCAGCGGTTTGCAAACCCTTTCTGTGCAGAATCCCAAAACCGGTATTTCCAGCCCAATGCCGGCATCCGTACTAAACAGCAGGAAACTTCGTCTAAAACTCAGGAGAAACGTTTCCTTGAAACTGCTCTGCTGTGTGTTCGTTCACCTAAGAGAGTTGAATCTATGTTGAGATTCAGCGAGTCAGAAACACGTTTCTTCTAGGAGCTGCGTTGGGATATTCCCCAGTGAATGGGACCATAGGCTGTACAGAGAAATATCTGCTTCTAAAACCAAAAGTGTGCTATCAAACTGAATGGTTGTCAATGTGTGCATTCAACTGACAGAGTTAAACTCACGTGTGGATTCAGCGGTTTGCAAACCCTTTCTGTGCAGAATCCCAAAACCGGTATTTCCAGCCCAATGCCGGCATCCGTACTAAACAGCAGGAAACTTCGTCTAAAACTCAGGAGAAACGTTTCCTTGAAACTGCTCTGCTGTGCGTTCGTTCACCTAAGAGAGTTGAATCTATTTGAGATTCAGCGAGTCAGAAACACGTTTCTTCTAGGAGCTGCGTTGGGATATTCCCGAGTGAATGGGACCATAGGCTGTACAGAGAAATATCTGCTTCTAAAACCAAAACGGAGCTATCTAACTGAATGGTTGTCAATGTGTGCATTCAACTGACAGAGATAAACTCACGTGTGGATTCAGCAGTTTGCAAACCATTTCTGTGCAGAATCCCAAAACCGGTATTTCCAGCCCAATGCCGGCATCCGTACTAAACAGCAGGAAACTTCGTCTAAAACTCAGGAGAAACGTTTCCTTGAAACTGCTCTGCTGTGCGTTCGTTCACCTAAGAGAGTTGAATCTATGTTGAGATTCAGCGAGTCAGAAACACGTTTCTTCTAGGAGCTGCGTTGGGATATTCCCGAGTGAATGGGACCATAGGCTGTACAGAGAAATATCTGCTTCTAAAACCAAAACGGAGCTATCTAACTGAATGGTTGTCAATGTGTGCATTCAACTGACACAGTTAAACTCACGTGTGGATTCAGCGGTTTGCAAACCCTTTCTGTGCAGAATCCCAAAACCGGTATTTCCAGCCCAATGCCGGCATCCGTACTAAACAGCAGGAAACTTCGTCTAAAACTCAGGAGAAACGTTTCCTTGAAACTGCTCTGCTGTGCGTTCGTTCACCTAAGAGAGTTGAATCTATGTTGAGATTCAGCGAGTCAGAAACACGTTTCTTCTAGGAGCTGCGTTGGGATATTCCCGAGTGAATGGGACCATAGGCTGTACAGAGAAATATCTGCTTCTAAAACCAAAACGGAGCTATCTAACTGAATGGTTGTCAATGTGTGCATTCAACTGACAGAGTTAAACTCACGTGTGGATTCAGCGGTTTGCAAACCCTTTCTGTGCAGAATCCCAAAACCGGTATTTCCAGCCCAATGCCGGCATACGTACTAAACAGCAGGAAACTTCGTCTAAAATTCAGGAGAAACGTTTCCTTGAAACTGCTCTGCTGTGCGTTCGTTCACCTAAGAGAGTTGAATCTATGTTGAGATTCAGCGAGTCAGAAACACGTTTCTTCTAGGAGCTGCGTTGGGATATTCCCGAGTGAATAGGACCATAGGCTGTACAGAGAAATATCTGCTTCTAAAACCAAAACGGAGCTATCTAACTGAATGGTTGTCAATGTGTGCATTCAACTGACAGAGTTAAACTCACGTGTGGATTCAGCGGTTTGCAAACCCTTTCTGTGCAGAATCCCAAAACCGGTATTTCCAGCCCAATGCCGGCATACGTACTAAACAGCAGGAAACTTCGTCTAAGACTCAGGAGAAACGTTTCCTTGAAACTGCTCTGCTGTGCGTTCGTTCACCTAAGAGAGTTGAATCTATGTTGAGATTCAGCGAGTCAGAAACACGTTTCTTCTAGGAGCTGCGTTGGGATATTCCCGAGTGAAGGGGACCATAGGCTGTACAGAGAAATATCTGCTTCTAAAACCAAAAGGGTGCTATCCAACTGAATGGTTGTCAATGTGTGCATTCAACTGACAGAGTTAAACTCACGTGTGGATTCAGCGGTTTGCAAACCCTTTCTGTGCAGAATCCCAAAACCGGTATTTACAGCCCAATGCCGGCATCCGTACTAAACAGCAGGAAACTTCGTCTAAAACTCAGGAGAAACGTTTCCTTGAAACTGCTCTGCTGTGTGTTCGTTCACCTAAGAGAGTTGAATCTATGTTGAGATTCAGCGAGTCAGAAACACGTTTCTTCTAGGAGCTGCGTTGGGATATTCCCGAGTGAATGGGACCATAGGCTGTACAGAGAAATATCTGCTTCTAAAACCAAAAGTGTGCTATCAAACTGAATGGTTGTCAATGTGTGCATTCAACTGACAGAGTTAAACTCACGTGTGGATTCAGCGGTTTGCAAACCCTTTCTGTGCAGAATCCCAAAACCGGTATTTCCAGCCCAATGCCGGCATCCGTACTAAACAGCAGGAAACTTCGTCTAAAACTCAGGAGAAACGTTTCCTTGAAACTGCTCTGCTGTGCGTTCGTTCACCTAAGAGAGTTGAATCAATGTTGAGATTCAGCGAGTCAGAAACACGTTTCTTCTAGGAGCTGCGTTGGGATATTCCCGAGTGAATGGGACCATAGGCTGTACAGAGAAATATCTGCTTCTAAAACCAAAACGGAGCTATCTAACTGAATGGTTGTCAATGTGTGCATTCAACTGACAGAGTTAAACTCACGTGTGGATTCAGCAGTTTGCAAACCATTTCTGTGCAGAATCCCAAAACCGGTATGTCCAGCCCAATGCCGGCATCCGTACTAAACAGCAGGAAACTTCGTCTAAAACTCAGGAGAAACGTTTCCTTGAAACTGCTCTGCTGTGCGTTCGTTCACCTAAGAGAGTTGAATCTATGTTGAGATTCAGCGAGTCAGAAACACGTTTCTTCTAGGAGCTGCGTTGGGATATTCCCGAGTGAATGGGACCATAGGCTGTACAGAGAAATATCTGCTTCTAAAACCAAAACGGAGCTATCTAACTGAATGGTTGTCAATGTGTGCATTCAACTGACAGAGTTAAACTCACGTGTGGATTCAGCGGTTTGCAAACCATTTCTGTGCAGAATCCCAAAACCGGTATGTCCAGCCCAATGCCGGCATCCGTACTAAACAGCAGGAAACTTCGTCTAAAACTCAGGAGAAACGTTTCCTTGAAACTGCTCTGCTGTGCGTTCGTTCACCTAAGAGAGTTGAATCTATGTTGAGATTCAGCGAGTCAGAAACACGTTTCTTCTAGGAGCTGCGTTGGGATATTCCCGAGTGAATGGGACCATAGGCTGTACAGAGAAATATCTGCTTCTAAAACCAAAACGGAGCTATCTAACTGAATGGTTGTCAATGTGTGCATTCAACTGACAGAGTTAAACTCACGTGTGGATTCAGCGGTTTGCAAACCCTTTCTGTGCAGAATCCCAAAACCGGTATTTCCAGCCCAATGCCGGCATACGTACTAAACAGCAGGAAACTTCGTCTAAGACTCAGGAGAAACGTTTCCTTGAAACTGCTCTGCTGTGCGTTCGTTCACCTAAGAGAGTTGAATCTATGTTGAGATTCAGCGAGTCAGAAACACGTTTCTTCTAGGAGCTGCGTTGGGATATTCCCGAGTGAATGGGACCATAGGCTGTACAGAGAAATATCTGCTTCTAAAACCAAAAGGGTGCTATCAAACTGAATGGTTGTCAATGTGTGCATTCAACTGACAGAGTTAAACTCACGTGTGGATTCAGCGGTTTGCAAACCCTTTCTGTGCAGAATCCCAAAACCGGTATTTCCAGCCCAATGCCGGCATCCGTACTAAACCGCAGGAAACTTCGTCTAAAACTCAGGAGAAACGTTTCCTTGAAACTGCTATGCTGTGTGTTCGTTCACCTAAGAGAGTTGAATCTATGTTGAGATTCAGCGAGTCAGAAACACGTTTCTTCTAGGAGCTGCGTTGGGATATTCCCCAGTGAATGGGACCATAGGCTGTACAGAGAAATATCTGCTTCTAAAACCAAAAGTGTGCTATCAAACTGAATGGTTGTCAATGTGTGCATTCAACTGACAGAGTTAAACTCACGTGTGGATTCAGCGGTTTGCAAACCCTTTCTGTGCAGAATCCCAAAACCGGTATTTCCAGCCCAATGCCGGCATCCGTACTAAACAGCAGGAAACTTCGTCTAAAACTCAGGAGAAACGTTTCCTTGAAACTGCTCTGCTGTGCGTTCGTTCACCTAAGAGAGTTGAATCTATGTTGAGATTCAGCGAGTCAGAAACACGTTTCTTCTAGGAGCTGCGTTGGGATATTCCCGAGTGAATGGGACCATAGGCTGTACAGAGAAATATCTGCTTCTAAAACCAAAAGTGTGCTATCAAACTGAATGGTTGTCAATGTGTGCATTCAACTGACAGAGATAAACTCACGTGTGGATTCAGCAGTTTGCAAACCATTTCTGTGCAGAATCCCAAAACCGGTATTTCCAGCCCAATGCCGGCATCCGTACTAAACAGCAGGAAACTTCGTCTAAAACTCAGGAGAAACGTTTCCTTGAAACTGCTCTGCTGTGCGTTCGTTCACCTAAGAGAGTTGAATCTATGTTGAGATTCAGCGAGTCAGAAACACGTTTCTTCTAGGAGCTGCGTTGGGATATTCCCGAGTGAATGGGACCATAGGCTGTACAGAGAAATATCTGCTTCTAAAACCAAAACGGAGCTATCTAACTGAATGGTTGTCAATGTGTGCATTCAACTGACAGAGTTAAACTCACGTGTGGATTCAGCGGTTTGCAAACCATTTCTGTGCAGAATCCCAAAACCGGTATGTCCAGCCCAATGCCGGCATCCGTACTAAACAGCAGGAAACTTCGTCTAAAACTCAGGAGAAACGTTTCCTTGAAACTGCTCTGCTGTGCGTTCGTTCACCTAAGAGAGTTGAATCTATGTTGAGATTCAGCGAGTCAGAAACACGTTTCTTCTAGGAGCTGCGTTGGGATATTCCCGAGTGAATGGGACCATAGGCTGTACAGAGAAATATCTGCTTCTAAAACCAAAACGGAGCTATCTAACTGAATGGTTGTCAATGTGTGCATTCAACTGACAGAGTTAAACTCACGTGTGGATTCAGCGGTTTGCAAACCCTTTCTGTGCAGAATCCCAAAACCGGTATTTCCAGCCCAATGCCGGCATACGTACTAAACAGCAGGAAACTTCGTCTAAGACTCAGGAGAAACGTTTCCTTGAAACTGCTCTGCTGTGCGTTCGTTCACCTAAGAGAGTTGAATCTATGTTGAGATTCAGCGAGTCAGAAACACGTTTCTTCTAGGAGCTGCGTTGGGATATTCCCGAGTGAATGGGACCATAGGCTGTACAGAGAAATATCTGCTTCTAAAACCAAAAGTGTGCTATCAAACTGAATGGTTGTCAATGTGTGCATTCAACTGACAGAGTTAAACTCACGTGTGGATTCAGCGGTTTGCAAATCCTTTCTGTGCAGAATCCCAAAACCGGTATTTCCAGCCCAATGCCGGCATCCGTACTAAACAGCAGGAAACTTCGTCTAAAATTCAGGAGAAACGTTTCCTTGAAACTGTTCTGCTGTGCGTTCGTTCACCTAAGAGAGTTGAATCTATGTTGAGATTCAGCGAGTCAGAAACACGTTTCTTCTAGGAGCTGCGTTGGGATATTCCCGAGTGAATAGGACCATAGGCTGTACAGAGAAATATCTGCTTCTAAAACCAAAACGGAGCTATCTAACTGAATGGTTGTCAATGTGTGCATTCAACTGACAGAGTTAAACTCACGTGTGGATTCAGCGGTTTGCAAACCCTTTCTGTGCAGAATCCCAAAACCGGTATTTCCAGCCCAATGCCGGCATACGTACTAAACAGCAGGAAACTTCGTCTAAGACTCAGGAGAAACGTTTCCTTGAAACTGCTCTGCTGTGCGTTCGTTCACCTAAGAGAGTTGAATCTATGTTGAGATTCAGCGAGTCAGAAACACGTTTCTTCTAGGAGCTGCGTTGGGATATTCCCGAGTGAATGGGACCATAGGCTGTACAGAGAAATATCTGCTTCTAAAACCAAAAGGGTGCTATCCAACTGAATGGTTGTCAATGTGTGCATTCAACTGACAGAGTTAAACTCACGTGTGGATTCAGCGGTTTGCAAACCCTTTCTGTGCAGAATCCCAAAACCGGTATTTCCAGCCCAATGCCGGCATCCGTACTAAACAGCAGGAAACTTCGTCTAAAACTCAGGAGAAACGTTTCCTTGAAACTGCTCTGCTGTGTGTTCGTTCACCTAAGAGAGTTGAATCTATGTTGAGATTCAGCGAGTCAGAAACACGTTTCTTCTAGGAGCTGCGTTGGGATATTCCCGAGTGAATGGGACCATAGGCTGTACAGAGAAATATCTGCTTCTAAAACCAAAAGTGTGCTATCAAACTGAATGGTTGTCAATGTGTGCATTCAACTGACAGAGTTAAACTCACGTGTGGATTCAGCGGTTTGCAAACCCTTTCTGTGCAGAATCCCAAAACCGGTATTTCCAGCCCAATGCCGGCATCCGTACTAAACAGCAGGAAACTTCGTCTAAAACTCAGGAGAAACGTTTCCTTGAAACTGCTCTGCTGTGCGTTCGTTCACCTAAGAGAGTTGAATCTATGTTGAGATTCAGCGAGTCAGAAACACGTTTCTTCTAGGAGCTGCGTTGGGATATTCCCGAGTGAATGGGACCATAGGCTGTACAGAGAAATATCTGCTTCTAAAACCAAAACGGAGCTATCTAACTGAATGATTGTCAATGTGTGCATTCAACTGACAGAGATAAACTCACGTGTGGATTCAGCGGTTTGCAAACCCTTTCTGTGCAGAATCCCAAAACCGGTATTTCCAGCCCAATGCCGGCATACGTACTAAACAGCAGGAAACTTCGTCTAAAATTCAGGAGAAACGTTTCCTTGAAACTGCTCTGCTGTGCGTTCGTTCACCTAAGAGAGTTGAATCTATGTTGAGATTCAGCGAGTCAGAAACACGTTTCTTCTAGGAGCTGCGTTGGGATATTCCCGAGTGAATGGGACCATAGGCTGTACAGAGAAATATCTGCTTCTAAAACCAAAACGGAGCTATCTAACTGAATGGTTGTCAATGTGTGCATTCAACTGACAGAGTTAAACTCACGTGTGGATTCAGCGGTTTGCAAACCCTTTCTGTGCAGAATCCCAAAACCGGTATTTCCAGCCCAATGCCGGCATCCGTACTAAACAGCAGGAAACTTCGTCTAAAACTCAGGAGAAACGTTTCCTTGAAACTGCTCTGCTGTGCGTTCGTTCACCTAAGAGAGTTGAATCTATGTTGAGATTCAGCGAGTCAGAAACACGTTTCTTCTAGGAGCTGCGTTGGGATATTCCCGAGTGAATGGGACCATAGGCTGTACAGAGAAATATCTGCTTCTAAAACCAAAAGTGTGCTATCAAACTGAATGGTTGTCAATGTGTGCATTCAACTGACAGAGTTAAACTCACGTGTGGATTCAGCGGTTTGCAAACCCTTTCTGTGCAGAATCCCAAAACCGGTATTTCCAGCCCAATGCCGGCATCCGTACTAAACAGCAGGAAACTTCGTCTAAAACTCAGGAGAAACGTTTCCTTGAAACTGCTCTGCTGTGCGTTCGTTCACCTAAGAGAGTTGAATCTATGTTGAGATTCAGCGAGTCAGAAACACGTTTCTTCTAGGAGCTGCGTTGGGATATTCCCGAGTGAATGGGACCATAGGCTGTACAGAGAAATATCTGCTTCTAAAACCAAAACGGAGCTATCTAACTGAATGGTTGTCAATGTGTGCATTCAACTGACAGAGTTAAACTCACGTGTGGATTCAGCGGTTTGCAAACCCTTTCTGTGCAGAATCCCAAAACCGGTATTTCCAGCCCAATGCCGGCATCCGTACTAAACAGCAGGAAACTTCGTCTAAAACTCAGGAGAAACGTTTCCTTGAAACTGCTCTGCTGTGCGTTCGTTCACCTAAGAGAGTTGAATCTATGTTGAGATTCAGCGAGTCAGAAACACGTTTCTTCTAGGAGCTGCGTTGGGATATTCCCGAGTGAATGGGACCATAGGCTGTACAGAGAAATATCTGCTTCTAAAACCAAAAAAGGAGCTATCTAACTGAATGGTTGTCAATGTGTGCATTCAACTGACAGAGTTAAACTCACGTGTGGATTCAGCGGTTTGCAAACCATTTCTGTGCAGAATCCCAAAACCGGTATGTCCAGCCCAATGCCGGCATCCGTACTAAACAGCAGGAAACTTCGTCTAAAACTCAGGAGAAACGTTTCCTTGAAACTGCTCTGCTGTGCGTTCGTTCAGCTAAGAGAGTTGAATCTATGTTGAGATTCAGCGAGTCAGAAACACGTTTCTTCTAGGAGCTGCGTTGGGATATTCCCGAGTGAATGGGACCATAGGCTGTACAGAGAAATATCTGCTTCTAAAACCAAAACGGAGCTATCTAACTGAATGGTTGTCAATGTGTGCATTCAACTGACAGAGTTAAACTCACGTGTGGATTCAGCGGTTTGCAAACCCTCTCTGTGCAGAATCCCAAAACCGGTATTTCCAGCCCAATGCCGGCATCCGTACTAAACAGCAGGAAACTTCGTCTAAGACTCAGGAGAAACGTTTCCTTGAAACTGCTCTGCTGTGCGTTCGTTCACCTAAGAGAGTTGAATCTATGTTGAGATTCAGCGAGTCAGAAACACGTTTCTTCTAGGAGCTGCGTTGGGATATTCCCGAGTGAATGGGACCATAGGCTGTACAGAGAAATATCTGCTTCTAAAACCAAAAGTGTGCTATCCAACTGAATGGTTGTCAATGTGTGCATTCAACTGACAGAGTTAAACTCACGTGTGGATTCAGCGGTTTGCAAACCCTTTCTGTGCAGAATCCCAAAACCGGTATTTCCAGCCCAATGCCGGCATACGTACTAAACAGCAGGAAACTTCGTCTAAAACTCAGGAGAAACGTTTCCTTGAAACTGCTCTGCTGTGTGTTCGTTCACCTAAGAGAGTTGAATCTATGTTGAGATTCAGCGAGTCAGAAACACGTTTCTTCTAGGAGCTGCGTTGGGATATTCCCGAGTGAATGGGACCATAGGCTGTACAGAGAAATATCTGCTTCTAAAACCAAAAGTGTGCTATCAAACTGAATGGTTGTCAATGTGTGCATTCAACTGACAGAGTTAAACTCACGTGTGGATTCAGCGGTTTGCAAACCCTTTCTGTGCAGAATCCCAAAACCGGTATTTCCAGCCCAATGCCGGCATCCGTACTAAACAGCAGGAAACTTCGTCTAAAACTCAGGAGAAACGTTTCCTTGAAACTGCTCTGCTGTGCGTTCGTTCACCTAAGAGAGTTGAATCAATGTTGAGATTCAGCGAGTCAGAAACACGTTTCTTCTAGGAGCTGCGTTGGGATATTCCCGAGTGAATGGGACCATAGGCTGTACAGAGAAATATCTGCTTCTAAAACCAAAACGGAGCTATCTAACTGAATGGTTGTCAATGTGTGCATTCAACTGACAGAGATAAACTCACGTGTGGATTCAGCAGTTTGCAAACCATTTCTGTGCAGAATCCCAAAACCGGTATTTCCAGCCCAATGCCGGCATCCGTACTAAACAGCAGGAAACTTCGTCTAAAACTCAGGAGAAACGTTTCCTTGAAACTGCTCTGCTGTGCGTTCGTTCACCTAAGAGAGTTGAATCTATGTTGAGATTCAGCGAGTCAGAAACACGTTTCTTCTAGGAGCTGCGTTGGGATATTCCCGAGTGAATGGGACCATAGGCTGTACAGAGAAATATCTGCTTCTAAAACCAAAACGGAGCTATCTAACTGAATGGTTGTCAATGTGTGCATTCAACTGAGAGAGTTAAACTCACGTGTGGATTCAGCGGTTTGCAAACCCTTTCTGTGCAGAATCCCAAAACCGGTATTTCCAGCCTAATGCCGGCATACGTACTAAACAGCAGGAAACTTCGTCTAAGACTCAGGAGAAACGTTTCCTTGAAACTGCTCTGCTGTGCGTTCGTTCACCTAAGAGAGTTGAATCTATGTTGAGATTCAGCGAGTCAGAAACACGTTTCTTCTAGGAGCTGCGTTGGGATATTCCCGAGTGAATGGGACCATAGGCTGTACAGAGAAATATCTGCTTCTAAAACCAAAAGTGTGCTATCAAACTGAATGGTTGTCAATGTGTGCATTCAACTGACAGAGTTAAACTCACGTGTGGTTTCAGCGGTTTGCAAACCCTTTCTGTGCAGAATCCCAAAACCGGTATTTCCAGCCCAATGCCGGCATCCGTACTAAACAGCAGGAAACTTCGTCTAAAACTCAGGAGAAACGTTTCCTTGAAACTGCTCTGCTGTGCGTTCGTTCACCTAAGAGAGTTGAATCTATGTTGAGATTCAGCGAGTCAGAAACACGTTTCTTCTAGGAGCTGCGTTGGGATATTCCCGAGTGAATGGGACCATAGGCTGTACAGAGAAATATCTGCTTCTAAAACCAAAACGGAGCTATCTAACTGAATGGTTGTCAATGTGTGCATTCAACTGACAGAGATAAACTCACGTGTGGATTCAGCAGTTTGCAAACCATTTCTGTGCAGAATCCCAAAACCGGTATTTCCAGCCCAATGCCGGCATCCGTACTAAACAGCAGGAAACTTCGTCTAAAACTCAGGAGAAACGTTTCCTTGAAACTGCTCTGCTGTGCGTTCGTTCACCTAAGAGAGTTGAATCTATGTTGAGATTCAGCGAGTCAGAAACACGTTTCTTCTAGGAGCTGCGTTGGGATATTCCCGAGTGAATGGGACCATAGGCTGTACAGAGAAATATCTGCTTCTAAAACCAAAACGGAGCTATCTAACTGAATGGTTGTCAATGTGTGCATTCAACTGACAGAGTTAAACTCACGTGTGGATTCAGCGGTTTGCAAACCATTTCTGTGCAGAATCCCAAAACCGGTATGTCCAGCCCAATGCCGGCATCCGTACTAAACAGCAGGAAACTTCGTCTAAAACTCAGGAGAAACGTTTCCTTGAAACTGCTCTGCTGTGCGTTCGTTCACCTAAGAGAGTTGAATCTATGTTGAGATTCAGCGAGTCAGAAACACGTTTCTTCTAGGAGCTGCGTTGGGATATTCCCGAGTGAATGGGACCATAGGCTGTACAGAGAAATATCTGCTTCTAAAACCAAAACGGAGCTATCTAACTGAATGGTTGTCAATGTGTGCATTCAACTGACAGAGTTAAACTCACGTGTGGATTCAGCGGTTTGCAAACCCTTTCTGTGCAGAATCCCAAAACCGGTATTTCCAGCCCAATGCCGGCATACGTACTAAACAGCAGGAAACTTCGTCTAAGACTCAGGAGAAACGTTTCCTTGAAACTGCTCTGCTGTGCGTTCGTTCACCTAAGAGAGTTGAATCTATGTTGAGATTCAGCGAGTCAGAAACACGTTTCTTCTAGGAGCTGCGTTGGGATATTCCCGAGTGAATGGGACCATAGGCTGTACAGAGAAATATCTGCTTCTAAAACCAAAAGTGTGCTATCAAACTGAATGGTTGTCAATGTGTGCATTCAACTGACAGAGTTAAACTCACGTGTGGATTCAGCGGTTTGCAAACCCTTTCTGTGCAGAATCCCAAAACCGGTATTTCCAGCCCAATGCCGGCATACGTACTAAACAGCAGGAAACTTCGTCTAAAATTCAGGAGAAACGTTTCCTTGAAACTGCTCTGCTGTGCGTTCGTTCAACTAAGAGAGTTGAATCTATGTTGAGATTCAGCGAGTCAGAAACACGTTTCTTCTAGGAGCTGCGTTGGGATATTCCCGAGTGAATAGGACCATAGGCTGTACAGAGAAATATCTGCTTCTAAAACCAAAACGGAGCTATCTAACTGAATGGTTGTCAATGTGTGCATTCAACTGACAGAGTTAAACTCACGTGTGGATTCAGCGGTTTGCAAACCCTTTCTGTGCAGAATCCCAAAACCGGTATTTCCAGCCCAATTCCGGCATACGTACTAAACAGCAGGAAACTTCGTCTAAGACTCAGGAGAAACGTTTCCTTGAAACTGCTCTGCTGTGCGTTCGTTCACCTAAGAGAGTTGAATCTATGTTGAGATTCAGCGAGTCAGAAACACGTTTCTTCTAGGAGCTGCGTTGGGATATTCCCGAGTGAATGGGACCATAGGCTGTACAGAGAAATATCTGCTTCTAAAACCAAAAGGGTGCTATCCAACTGAATGGTTGTCAATGTGTGCATTCAACTGACAGAGTTAAACTCACGTGTGGATTCAGCGGTTTGCAAACCCTTTCTGTGTAGAATCCCAAAACCGGTATTTCCAGCCCAATGCCGGCATCCGTACTAAACAGCAGGAAACTTCGTCTAAAACTCAGGAGAAACGTTTCCTTGAAACTGCTCTGCTGTGTGTTCGTTCACCTAAGAGAGTTGAATCTATGTTGAGATTCAGCGAGTCAGAAACACGTTTCTTCTAGGAGCTGCGTTGGGATATTCCCGAGTGAATGGGACCATAGTCTGTACAGAGAAATATCTGCTTCTAAAACCAAAAGTGTGCTATCAAACTGAATGGTTGTCAATGTGTGCATTCAACTGACAGAGTTAAACTCACGTGTGGATTCAGCGGTTTGCAAACCCTTTCTGTGCAGAATCCCAAAACCGGTATTTCCAGCCCAATGCCGGCATCCGTACTAAACAGCAGGAAACTTCGTCTAAAACTCAGGAGAAACGTTTCCTTGAAACTGCTCTGCTGTGCGTTCGTTCACCTAAGAGAGTTGAATCTATGTTGAGATTCAGCGAGTCAGAAACACGTTTCTTCTAGGAGCTGCGTTGGGATATTCCCGAGTGAATGGGACCATAGGCTGTACAGAGAAATATCTGCTTCTAAAACCAAAAGGGTGCTATCCAACTGAATGGTTGTCAATGTGTGCATTCAACTGACAGAGTTAAACTCACGTGTGGATTCAGCGGTTTGCAAACCCTTTCTGTGCAGAATCCCAAAACCGGTATTTCCAGCCCAATGCCGGCATCCGTACTAAACAGCAGGAAACTTCGTCTAAAACTCAGGAGAAACGTTTCCTTGAAACTGCTCTGCTGTGTGTTCGTTCACCTAAGAGAGTTGAATCTATGTTGAGATTCAGCGAGTCAGAAACACGTTTCTTCTAGGAGCTGCGTTGGGATATTCCCGAGTGAATGGGACCATAGGCTGTACAGAGAAATATCTGCTTCTAAAACCAAAAGTGTGCTATCAAACTTAATGGTTGTCAATGTGTGCATTCAACTGACAGAGTTAAACTCACGTGTGGATTCAGCGGTTTGCAAACCCTTTCTGTGCAGAATCCCAAAACCGGTATTTCCAGCCCAAAGCCGGCATCCGTACTAAACAGCAGGAAACTTCGTCTAAAACTCAGGAGAAACGTTTCCTTGAAACTGCTCTGCTGTGCGTTCGTTCACCTAAGAGAGTTGAATCAATGTTGAGATTCAGCGAGTCAGAAACACGTTTCTTCTAGGAGCTGCGTTGGGATATTCCCGAGTGAATGGGACCATAGGCTGTACAGAGAAATATCTGCTTCTAAAACCAAAACGGAGCTATCTAACTGAATGGTTGTCAATGTGTGCATTCAACTGACAGAGATAAACTCACGTGTGGATTCAGCAGTTTGCAAACCATTTCTGTGCAGAATCCCAAAACCGGTATTTCCAGCCCAATGCCGGCATCCGTACTAAACAGCAGGAAACTTCGTCTAAAACTCAGGAGAAACGTTTCCTTGAAACTGCTCTGCTGTGCGTTCGTTCACCTAAGAGAGTTGAATCTATGTTGAGATTCAGCGAGTCAGAAACACGTTTCTTCTAGGAGCTGCGTTGGGATATTCCCGAGTGAATGGGACCATAGGCTGTACAGAGAAATATCTGCTTCTAAAACCAAAACGGAGCTATCTAACTGAATGGTTGTCAATGTGTGCATTCAACTGACAGAGTTAAACTCACGTGTGGATTCAGCGGTTTGCAAACCCTTTCTGTGCAGAATCCCAAAACCGGTATTTCCAGCCCAATGCCGGCATACGTACTAAACAGCAGGAAACTTCGTCTAAGACTCAGGAGAAACGTTTCCTTGAAACTGCTCTGCTGTGAGTTCGTTCACCTAAGAGAGTTGAATCTATGTTGAGATTCAGCGAGTCAGAAACACGTTTCTTCTAGGAGCTGCGTTGGGATATTCCCGAGTGAATGGGACCATAGGCTGTACAGAGAAATATCTGCTTCTAAAACCAAAAGGGTGCTATCAAACTGAATGGTTGTCAATGTGTGCATTCAACTGACAGAGTTAAACTCACGTGTGGTTTCAGCGGTTTGCAAACCCTTTCTGTGCAGAATCCCAAAACCGGTATTTCCAGCCCAATGCCGGCATACGTACTAAACAGCAGGAAACTTCGTCTAAAATTCAGGAGAAACGTTTCCTTGAAACTGCTCTGCTGTGCGTTCGTTCACCTAAGAGAGTTGAATCTATGTTGAGATTCAGCGAGTCAGAAACACGTTTCTTCTAGGAGCTGCGTTGGGATATTCCCGAGTGAATGGGACCATAGGCTGTACAGAGAAATATCTGCTTCTAAAACCAAAACGGAGCTATCTAACTGAATGGTTGTCAATGTGTGCATTCAACTGACAGAGTTAAACTCACGTGTGGATTCAGCGGTTTGCAAACCCTTTCTGTGCAGAATCCCAAAACCGGTATTTCCAGCCCAATGCCGGCATCCGTACTAAACAGCAGGAAACTTCGTCTAAAACTCAGGAGAAACGTTTCCTTGAAACTGCTCTGCTGTGTGTTCGTTCACCTAAGAGAGTTGAATCTATGTTGAGATTCAGCGAGTCAGAAACACGTTTCTTCTAGGAGCTGCGTTGGGATATTCCCAAGTGAATGGGACCATAGGCTGTACAGAGAAATATCTGCTTCTAAAACCAAAAGTGTGCTATCAAACTGAATAGTTGTCAATGTGTGCATTCAACTGACAGAGTTAAACTCACGTGTGGATTCAGCGGTTTGCAAACCCTTTCTGTGCAGAATCCCAAAACCGGTATTTCCAGCCCAATGCCGGCATCCGTACTAAACAGCAGGAAACTTCGTCTAAAACTCAGGAGAAACGTTTCCTTGAAACTGCTCTGCTGTGCGTTCGTTCAGCTAAGAGAGTTGAATCTATGTTGAGATTCAGCGAGTCAGAAACACGTTTCTTCTAGGAGCTGCGTTGGGATATTCCCGAGTGAATGGGACCATAGGCTGTACAGAGAAATATCTGCTTCTAAAACCAAAACGGAGCTATCTAACTGAATGGTTGTCAATGTGTGCATTCAACTGACAGAGTTAAACTCACGTGTGGATTCAGCGGTTTGCAAACCCTTTCTGTGCAGAATCCCAAAACCGGTATTTCCAGCCCAATGCCGGCATACGTACTAAACAGCAGGAAACTTCGTCTAAGACTCAGAAGAAACGTTTCCTTGAAACTGCTCTGCTGTGCGTTCGTTCACCTAAGAGAGTTGAATCTATGTTGAGATTCAGCGAGTCAGAAACACGTTTCTTCTAGGAGCTGCGTTGGGATATTCCCGAGTGAATGGGACCATAGGCTGTACAGAGAAATATCTGCTTCTAAAACCAAAAGGGTGCTATCCAACTGAATGGTTGTCAATGTGTGCATTCAACTGACAGAGTTAAACTCACGTGTGGATTCAGCGGTTTGCAAACCCTTTCTGTGCAGAATCCCAAAACCGGTATTTCCAGCCCAATGCCGGCATCCGTACTAAACAGCAGGAAACTTCGTCTAAAACTCAGGAGAAACGTTTCCTTGAAACTGCTCTGCTGTGTGTTCGTTCACCTAAGAGAGTTGAATCTATGTTGAGATTCAGCGAGTCAGAAACACGTTTCTTCTAGGAGCTGCGTTGGGATATTCCCGAGTGAATGGGACCATAGGCTGTACAGAGAAATATCTGCTTCTAAAACCAAAAGTGTGCTATCAAACTGAATGGTTGTCAATGTGTGCATTCAACTGACAGAGTTAAACTCACGTGTGGATTCAGCGGTTTGCAAACCCTTTCTGTGCAGAATCCCAAAACCGGTATTTCCAGCCCAATGCCGGCATCCGTACTAAACAGCAGGAAACTTCGTCTAAAACTCAGGAGAAACGTTTCCTTGAAACTGCTCTGCTGTGCGTTCGTTCACCTAAGAGAGTTGAATCAATGTTGAGATTCAGCGAGTCAGAAACACGTTTCTTCTAGGAGCTGCGTTGGGATATTCCCGAGTGAATGGGACCATAGGCTGTACAGAGAAATATCTGCTTCTAAAACCAAAACGGAGCTATCTAACTGAATGGTTGTCAATGTGTGCATTCAACTGACAGAGATAAACTCACGTGTGGATTCAGCAGTTTGCAAACCATTTCTGTGCAGAATCCCAAAACCGGTATTTCCAGCCCAATGCCGGCATCCGTACTAAACAGCAGGAAACTTCGTCTAAAACTCAGGAGAAACGTTTCCTTGAAACTGCTCTGCTGTGCGTTCGTTCACCTAAGAGAGTTGAATCTATGTTGAGATTCAGCGAGTCAGAAACACGTTTCTTCTAGGAGCTGCGTTGGGATATTCCCGAGTGAATGGGACCGTAGGCTGTACAGAGAAATATCTGCTTCTAAAACCAAAACGGAGCTATCTAACTGAATGGTTGTCAATGTGTGCATTCAACTGACAGAGTTAAACTCACGTGTGGATTCAGCGGTTTGCAAACCCTTTCTGTGCAGAATCCCAATACCGGTATTTCCAGCCTAATGCCGGCATACGTACTAAACAGCAGGAAACTTCGTCTAAGACTCAGGAGAAACGTTTCCTTGAAACTGCTCTGCTGTGCGTTCGTTCACCTAAGAGAGTTGAATCTATGTTGAGATTCAGCGAGTCAGAAACACGTTTCTTCTAGGAGCTGCGTTGGGATATTCCCGAGTGAATGGGACCATAGGCTGTACAGAGAAATATCTGCTTCTAAAACCAAAAGTGTGCTATCAAACTGAATGGTTGTCAATGTGTGCATTCAACTGACAGAGTTAAACTCACGTGTGGTTTCAGCGGTTTGCAAACCCTTTCTGTGCAGAATCCCAAAACCGGTATTTCCAGCCCAAAGCCGGCATCCGTACTAAACAGCAGGAAACTTCGTCTAAAACTCAGGAGAAACGTTTCCTTGAAACTGCTCTGCTGTGCGTTCGTTCACCTAAGAGAGTTGAATCTATGTTGAGATTCAGCGAGTCAGAAACACGTTTCTTCTAGGAGCTGCGTTGGGATATTCCCGAGTGAATGGGACCATAGGCTGTACAGAGAAATATCTGCTTCTAAAACCAAAACGGAGCTATCTAACTGAATGGTTGTCAATGTGTGCATTCAACTGACAGAGATAAACTCACGTGTGGATTCAGCAGTTTGCAAACCATTTCTGTGCAGAATCCCAAAACCGGTATTTCCAGCCCAATGCCGGCATCCGTACTAAACAGCAGGAAACTTCGTCTAAAACTCAGGAGAAACGTTTCCTTGAAACTGCTCTGCTGTGCGTTCGTTCACCTAAGAGAGTTGAATCTATGTTGAGATTCAGCGAGTCAGAAACACGTTTCTTCTAGGAGCTGCGTTGGGATATTCCCGAGTGAATGGGACCATAGGCTGTACAGAGAAATATCTGCTTCTAAAACCAAAACGGAGCTATCTAACTGAATGGTTGTCAATGTGTGCATTCAACTGACAGAGTTAAACTCACGTGTGGATTCAGCGGTTTGCAAACCATTTCTGTGCAGAATCCCAAAACCGGTATGTCCAGCCCAATGCCGGCATCCGTACTAAACAGCAGGAAACTTCGTCTAAAACTCAGGAGAAACGTTTCCTTGAAACTGCTCTGCTGTGCGTTCGTTCACCTAAGAGAGTTGAATCTATGTTGAGATTCAGCGAGTCAGAAACACGTTTCTTCTAGGAGCTGCGTTGGGATATTCCCGAGTGAATGGGACCATAGGCTGTACAGAGAAATATCTGCTTCTAAAACCAAAACGGAGCTATCTAACTGAATGGTTGTCAATGTGTGCATTCAACTGACAGAGTTAAACTCACGTGTGGATTCAGCGGTTTGCAAACCCTTTCTGTGCAGAATCCCAAAACCGGTATTTCCAGCCCAATGCCGGCATACGTACTAAACAGCAGGAAACTTCGTCTAAGACTCAGGAGAAACGTTTCCTTGAAACTGCTCTGCTGTGCGTTCGTTCACCTAAGAGAGTTGAATCTATGTTGAGATTCAGCGAGTCAGAAACACGTTTCTTCTAGGAGCTGCGTTGGGATATTCCCGAGTGAATGGGACCATAGGCTGTACAGAGAAATATCTGCTTCTAAAACCAAAAGGGTGCTATCCAACTGAATGGTTGTCAATGTGTGCATTCAACTGACAGAGTTAAACTCACGTGTGGATTCAGCGGTTTGCAAACCCTTTCTGTGCAGAATCCCAATACCGGTATTTCCAGCCTAATGCCGGCATACGTACTAAACAGCAGGAAACTTCGTCTAAGACTCAGGAGAAACGTTTCCTTGAAACTGCTCTGCTGTGCGTTCGTTCACCTAAGAGAGTTGAATCTATGTTGAGATTCAGCGAGTCAGAAACACGTTTCTTCTAGGAGCTGCGTTGGGATATTCCCGAGTGAATGGGACCATAGGCTGTACAGAGAAATATCTGCTTCTAAAACCAAAAGTGTGCTATCAAACTGAATGGTTGTCAATGTGTGCATTCAACTGACAGAGTTAAACTCACGTGTGGTTTCAGCGGTTTGCAAACCCTTTCTGTGCAGAATCCCAAAACCGGTATTTCCAGCCCAAAGCCGGCATCCGTACTAAACAGCAGGAAACTTCGTCTAAAACTCAGGAGAAACGTTTCCTTGAAACTGCTCTGCTGTGCGTTCGTTCACCTAAGAGAGTTGAATCTATGTTGAGATTCAGCGAGTCAGAAACACGTTTCTTCTAGGAGCTGCGTTGGGATATTCCCGAGTGAATGGGACCATAGGCTGTACAGAGAAATATCTGCTTCTAAAACCAAAACGGAGCTATCTAACTGAATGGTTGTCAATGTGTGCATTCAACTGACAGAGATAAACTCACGTGTGGATTCAGCAGTTTGCAAACCATTTCTGTGCAGAATCCCAAAACCGGTATTTCCAGCCCAATGCCGGCATCCGTACTAAACAGCAGGAAACTTCGTCTAAAACTCAGGAGAAACGTTTCCTTGAAACTGCTCTGCTGTGCGTTCGTTCACCTAAGAGAGTTGAATCTATGTTGAGATTCAGCGAGTCAGAAACACGTTTCTTCTAGGAGCTGCGTTGGGATATTCCCGAGTGAATGGGACCATAGGCTGTACAGAGAAATATCTGCTTCTAAAACCAAAACGGAGCTATCTAACTGAATGGTTGTCAATGTGTGCATTCAACTGACAGAGTTAAACTCACGTGTGGATTCAGCGGTTTGCAAACCATTTCTGTGCAGAATCCCAAAACCGGTATGTCCAGCCCAATGCCGGCATCCGTACTAAACAGCAGGAAACTTCGTCTAAAACTCAGGAGAAACGTTTCCTTGAAACTGCTCTGCTGTGCGTTCGTTCACCTAAGAGAGTTGAATCTATGTTGAGATTCAGCGAGTCAGAAACACGTTTCTTCTAGGAGCTGCGTTGGGATATTCCCGAGTGAATGGGACCATAGGCTGTACAGAGAAATATCTGCTTCTAAAACCAAAACGGAGCTATCTAACTGAATGGTTGTCAATGTGTGCATTCAACTGACAGAGTTAAACTCACGTGTGGATTCAGCGGTTTGCAAACCCTTTCTGTGCAGAATCCCAAAACCGGTATTTCCAGCCCAATGCCGGCATACGTACTAAACAGCAGGAAACTTCGTCTAAGACTCAGGAGAAACGTTTCCTTGAAACTGCTCTGCTGTGCGTTCGTTCACCTAAGAGAGTTGAATCTATGTTGAGATTCAGCGAGTCAGAAACACGTTTCTTCTAGGAGCTGCGTTGGGATATTCCCGAGTGAATGGGACCATAGGCTGTACAGAGAAATATCTGCTTCTAAAACCAAAAGTGTGCTATCAAACTGAATGGTTGTCAATGTGTGCATTCAACTGACAGAGTTAAACTCACGTGTGGATTCAGCGGTTTGCAAACCCTTTCTGTGCAGAATCCCAAAACCGGTATTTCCAGCCCAATGCCGGCATACGTACTAAACAGCAGGAAACTTCGTCTAAAATTCAGGAGAAACGTTTCCTTGAAACTGCTCTGCTGTGCGTTCGTTCAACTAAGAGAGTTGAATCTATGTTGAGATTCAGCGAGTCAGAAACACGTTTCTTCTAGGAGCTGCGTTGGGATATTCCCGAGTGAATAGGACCATAGGCTGTACAGAGAAATATCTGCTTCTAAAACCAAAACGGAGCTATCTAACTGAATGGTTGTCAATGTGTGCATTCAACTGACAGAGTTAAACTCACGTGTGGATTCAGCGGTTTGCAAACCCTTTCTGTGCAGAATCCCAAAACCGGTATTTCCAGCCCAATGCCGGCATACGTACTAAACAGCAGGAAACTTCGTCTAAGACTCAGGAGAAACGTTTCCTTGAAACTGCTCTGCTGTGCGTTCGTTCACCTAAGAGAGTTGAATCTATGTTGAGATTCAGCGAGTCAGAAACACGTTTCTTCTAGGAGCTGCGTTGGGATATTCCCGAGTGAATGGGACCATAGGCTGTACAGAGAAATATCTGCTTCTAAAACCAAAAGGGTGCTATCCAACTGAATGGTTGTCAATGTGTGCATTCAACTGACAGAGTTAAACTCACGTGTGGATTCAGCGGTTTGCAAACCCTTTCTGTGTAGAATCCCAAAACCGGTATTTCCAGCCCAATGCCGGCATCCGTACTAAACAGCAGGAAACTTCGTCTAAAACTCAGGAGAAACGTTTCCTTGAAACTGCTCTGCTGTGTGTTCGTTCACCTAAGAGAGTTGAATCTATGTTGAGATTCAGCGAGTCAGAAACACGTTTCTTCTAGGAGCTGCGTTGGGATATTCCCGAGTGAATGGGACCATAGTCTGTACAGAGAAATATCTGCTTCTAAAACCAAAAGTGTGCTATCAAACTGAATGGTTGTCAATGTGTGCATTCAACTGACAGAGTTAAACTCACGTGTGGATTCAGCGGTTTGCAAACCCTTTCTGTGCAGAATCCCAAAACCGGTATTTCCAGCCCAATGCCGGCATCCGTACTAAACAGCAGGAAACTTCGTCTAAAACTCAGGAGAAACGTTTCCTTGAAACTGCTCTGCTGTGCGTTCGTTCACCTAAGAGAGTTGAATCTATGTTGAGATTCAGCGAGTCAGAAACACGTTTCTTCTAGGAGCTGCGTTGGGATATTCCCGAGTGAATGGGACCATAGGCTGTACAGAGAAATATCTGCTTCTAAAACCAAAACGGAGCTATCTAACTGAATGGTTGTCAATGTGTGCATTCAACTGACAGAGATAAACTCACGTGTGGATTCAGCGGTTTGCAAACCCTTTCTGTGCAGAATCCCAAAACCGGTATTTCCAGCCCAATGCCGGCATACGTACTAAACAGCAGGAAACTTCGTCTAAAATTCAGGAGAAACGTTTCCTTGAAACTGCTCTGCTGTGCGTTCGTTCACCTAAGAGAGTTGAATCTATGTTGAGATTCAGCGAGTCAGAAACACGTTTCTTCTAGGAGCTGCGTTGGGATATTCCCGAGTGAATGGGACCATAGGCTGTACAGAGAAATATCTGCTTCTAAAACCAAAACGGAGCTATCTAACTGAATGGTTGTCAATGTGTGCATTCAACTGACAGAGTTAAACTCACGTGTGGATTCAGCGGTTTGCAAACCCTTTCTGTGCAGAATCCCAAAACCGGTATTTCCAGCCCAATGCCGGCATCCGTACTAAACAGCAGGAAACTTCGTCTAAAACTCAGGAGAAACGTTTCCTTGAAACTGCTCTGCTGTGTGTTCGTTCACCTAAGAGAGTTGAATCTATGTTGAGATTCAGCGAGTCAGAAACACGTTTCTTCTAGGAGCTGCGTTGGGATATTCCCAAGTGAATGGGACCATAGGCTGTACAGAGAAATATCTGCTTCTAAAACCAAAAGTGTGCTATCAAACTGAATGGTTGTCAATGTGTGCATTCAACTGACAGAGTTAAACTCACGTGTGGATTCAGCGGTTTGCAAACCCTTTCTGTGCAGAATCCCAAAACCGGTATTTCCAGCCCAATGCCGGCATCCGTACTAAACAGCAGGAAACTTCGTCTAAAACTCAGGAGAAACGTTTCCTTGAAACTGCTCTGCTGTGCGTTCGTTCACCTAAGAGAGTTGAATCTATGTTGAGATTCAGCGAGTCAGAAACACGTTTCTTCTAGGAGCTGCGTTGGGATATTCCCGAGTGAATGGGACCATAGGCTGTACAGAGAAATATCTGCTTCTAAAACCAAAACGGAGCTATCTAACTGAATGGTTGTCAATGTGTGCATTCAACTGACAGAGTTAAACTCACGTGTGGATTCAGCAGTTTGCAAACCATTTCTGTGCAGAATCCCAAAACCGGTATTTCCAGCCCAATGCCGGCATCCGTACTAAACAGCAGGAAACTTCGTCTAAAACTCAGGAGAAACGTTTCCTTGAAACTGCTCTGCTGTGCGTTCGTTCACCTAAGAGAGTTGAATCTATGTTGAGATTCAGCGAGTCAGAAACACGTTTCTTCTAGGAGCTGCGTTGGGATATTCCCGAGTGAATGGGACCATAGGCTGTACAGAGAAATATCTGCTTCTAAAACCAAAAGGGTGCTATCCAACTGAATGGTTGTCAATGTGTGCATTCAACTGACAGAGTTAAACTCACGTGTGGATTCAGCGGTTTGCAAACCCTTTCTGTGCAGAATCCCAAAACCGGTATTTCCAGCCCAATGCCGGCATCCGTACTAAACAGCAGGAAACTTCGTCTAAAACTCAGGAGAAACGTTTCCTTGAAACTGCTCTGCTGTGCGTTCGTTCACCTAAGAGAGTTGAATCTATGTTGAGATTCAGCGAGTCAGAAACACGTTTCTTCTAGGAGCTGCGTTGGGATATTCCCGAGTGAATGGGACCATAGGCTGTACAGAGAAATATCTGCTTCTAAAACCAAAAGTGTGCTATCAAACTGAATGGTTGTCAATGTGTGCATTCAACTGACAGAGTTAAACTCACGTGTGGATTCAGCGGTTTGCAAACCCTTTCTGTGCAGAATCCCAAAACCGGTATTTCCAGCCCAATGCCGGCATCCGTACTAAACAGCAGGAAACTTCGTCTAAAACTCAGGAGAAACGTTTCCTTGAAACTGCTCTGCTGTGCGTTCGTTCACCTAAGAGAGTTGAATCAATGTTGAGATTCAGCGAGTCAGAAACACGTTTCTTCTAGGAGCTGCGTTGGGATATTCCCGAGTGAATGGGACCATAGGCTGTACAGAGAAATATCTGCTTCTAAAACCAAAACGGAGCTATCTAACTGAATGGTTGTCAATGTGTGCATTCAACTGACAGAGATAAACTCACGTGTGGATTCAGCAGTTTGCAAACCATTTCTGTGCAGAATCCCAAAACCGGTATTTCCAGCCCAATGCCGGCATCCGTACTAAACAGCAGGAAACTTCGTCTAAAACTCAGGAGAAACGTTTCCTTGAAACTGCTCTGCTGTGCGTTCGTTCACCTAAGAGAGTTGAATCTATGTTGAGATTCAGCGAGTCAGAAACACGTTTCTTCTAGGAGCTGCGTTGGGATATTCCCGAGTGAATGGGACCATAGGCTGTACAGAGAAATATCTGCTTCTAAAACCAAAACGGAGCTATCTAACTGAATGGTTGTCAATGTGTGCATTCAACTGACAGAGTTAAACTCACGTGTGGATTCAGCGGTTTGCAAACCCTTTCTGTGCAGAATCCCAAAACCGGTATTTCCAGCCTAATGCCGGCATACGTACTAAACAGCAGGAAACTTCGTCTAAGACTCAGGAGAAACGTTTCCTTGAAACTGCTCTGCTGTGCGTTCGTTCACCTAAGAGAGTTGAATCTATGTTGAGATTCAGCGAGTCAGAAACACGTTTCTTCTAGGAGCTGCGTTGGGATATTCCCGAGTGAATGGGACCATAGGCTGTACAGAGAAATATCTGCTTCTAAAACCAAAAGTGTGCTATCAAACTGAATGGTTGTCAATGTGTGCATTCAACTGACAGAGTTAAACTCACGTGTGGTTTCAGCGGTTTGCAAACCCTTTCTGTGCAGAATCCCAAAACCGGTATTTCCAGCCCAATGCCGGCATACGTACTAAACAGCAGGAAACTTCGTCTAAAACTCAGGAGAAACGTTTCCTTGAAACTGCTCTGCTGTGCGTTCGTTCACCTAAGAGAGTTGAATCTATGTTGAGATTCAGCGAGTCAGAAACACGTTTCTTCTAGGAGCTGCGTTGGGATATTCCCGAGTGAATGGGACCATAGGCTGTACAGAGAAATATCTGCTTCTAAAACCAAAACGGAGCTATCTAACTGAATGGTTGTCAATGTGTGCATTCAACTGACAGAGTTAAACTCACGTGTGGATTCAGCGGTTTGCAAACCCTTTCTGTGCAGAATCCCAAAACCGGTATTTCCAGCCCAATGCCGGCATCCGTACTAAACAGCAGGAAACTTCGTCTAAAACTCAGGAGAATCGTTTCCTTGAAACTGCTCTGCTGTGTGTTCGTTCACCTAAGAGAGTTGAATCTATGTTGAGATTCAGCGAGTCAGAAACACGTTTCTTCTAGGAGCTGCGTTGGGATATTCCCAAGTGAATGGGACCATAGGCTGTACAGAGAAATATCTGCTTCTAAAACCAAAAGTGTGCTATCAAACTGAATAGTTGTCAATGTGTGCATTCAACTGACAGAGTTAAACTCACGTGTGGATTCAGCGGTTTGCAAACCCTTTCTGTGCAGAATCCCAAAACCGGTATTTCCAGCCCAATGCCGGCATCCGTACTAAACAGCAGGAAACTTCGTCTAAAACTCAGGAGAAACGTTTCCTTGAAACTGCTCTGCTGTGCGTTCGTTCACCTAAGAGAGTTGAATCTATGTTGAGATTCAGCGAGTCAGAAACACGTTTCTTCTAGGAGCTGCGTTGGGATATTCCCGAGTGAATGGGACCATAGGCTGTACAGAGAAATATCTGCTTCTAAAACCAAAACGGAGCTATCTAACTGAATGGTTGTCAATGTGTGCATTCAACTGACAGAGTTAAACTCACGTGTGGATTCAGCAGTTTGCAAATCATTTCTGTGCAGAATCCCAAAACCGGTATTTCCAGCCCAATGCCGGCATCCGTACTAAACAGCAGGAAACTTCGTCTAAAACTCAGGAGAAACGTTTCCTTGAAACTGCTCTGCTGTGCGTTCGTTCACCTAAGAGAGTTGAATCTATGTTGAGATTCAGCGAGTCAGAAACACGTTTCTTCTAGGAGCTGCGTTGGGATATTCCCGAGTGAATGGGACCATAGGCTGTACAGAGAAATATCTGCTTCTAAAACCAAAACGGAGCTATCTAACTGAATGGTTGTCAATGTGTGCATTCAACTGACAGAGTTAAACTCACGTGTGGATTCAGCGGTTTGCAAACCCTTTCTGTGCAGAATCCCAAAACCGGTATTTCCAGCCCAATGCCGGCATACGTACTAAACAGCAGGAAACTTCGTCTAAGACTCAGGAGAAACGTTTCCTTGAAACTGCTCTGCTGTGCGTTCGTTCACCTAAGAGAGTTGAATCTATGTTGAGATTCAGCGAGTCAGAAACACGTTTCTTCTAGGAGCTGCGTTGGGATATTCCCGAGTGAATGGGACCATAGGCTGTACAGAGAAATATCTGTTTCTAAAACCTAAAGGGTGCTATCCAACTGAATGGTTGTCAATGTGTGCATTCAACTGACAGAGTTAAACTCACGTGTGGATTCAGCGGTTTGCAAACCCTTTCTGTGCAGAATCCCAAAACCGGTATTTCCAGCCCAATGCCGGCATCCGTACTAAACAGCAGGAAACTTCGTCTAAAACTCAGGAGAAACGTTTCCTTGAAACTGCTCTGCTGTGTGTTCGTTCACCTAAGAGAGTTGAATCTATGTTGAGATTCAGCGAGTCAGAAACACGTTTCTTCTAGGAGCTGCGTTGGGATATTCCCGAGTGAATGGGACCATAGGCTGTACAGAGAAATATCTGCTTCTAAAACCAAAAGTGTGCTATCAAACTGAATGGTTGTCAATGTGTGCATTCAACTGACAGAGTTAAACTCACGTGTGGATTCAGCGGTTTGCAAACCCTTTCTGTGCAGAATCCCAAAACCGGTATTTCCAGCCCAATGCCGGCATCCGTACTAAACAGCAGGAAACTTCGTCTAAAACTCAGGAGAAACGTTTCCTTGAAACTGCTCTGCTGTGCTTTCGTTCACCTAAGAGAGTTGAATCTATGTTGAGATTCAGCGAGTCAGAAACACGTTTCTTCTAGGAGCTGCGTTGGGATATTCCCGAGTGAATGGGACCATAGGCTGTACAGAGAAATATCTGCTTCTAAAACCAAAACGGAGCTATCTAACTGAATGGTTGACAATGTGTGCATTCAACTGACAGAGATAAACTCACGTGTGGATTCAGCAGTTTGCAAACCATTTCTGTGCAGAATCCCAAAACCGGTATTTCCAGCCCAATGCCGGCATCCGTACTAAACAGCAGGAAACTTCGTCTAAAACTCAGGAGAAACGTTTCCTTGAAACTGCTCTGCTGTGCGTTCGTTCACCTAAGAGAGTTGAATCTATGTTGAGATTCAGCGAGTCAGAAACACGTTTCTTCTAGGAGCTGCGTTGGGATATTCCCGAGTGAATGGGACCATAGGCTGTACAGAGAAATATCTGCTTCTAAAACCAAAACGGAGCTATCTAACTGAATGGTTGTCAATGTGTGCATTCAACTGACAGAGTTAAACTCACGTGTGGTTTCAGCGGTTTGCAAACCCTTTCTGTGCAGAATCCCAAAACCGGTATTTCCAGCCCAATGCCGGCATACGTACTAAACAGCAGGAAACTTCGTCTAAAATTCAGGAGAAACGTTTCCTTGAAACTGCTCTGCTGTGCGTTCGTTCACCTAAGAGAGTTGAATCTATGTTGAGATTCAGCGAGTCAGAAACACGTTTCTTCTAGGAGCTGCGTTGGGATATTCCCGAGTGAATGGGACCATAGGCTGTACAGAGAAATATCTGCTTCTAAAACCAAAACGGAGCTATCTAACTGAATGGTTGTCAATGTGTGCATTCAACTGACAGAGTTAAACTCACGTGTGGATTCAGCGGTTTGCAAACCCTTTCTGTGCAGAATCCCAAAACCGGTATTTCCCGCCCAATGCCGGCATCCGTACTAAACAGCAGGAAACTTCGTCTAAAACTCAGGAGAAACGTTTCCTTGAAACTGCTCTGCTGTGTGTTCGTTCACCTAAGAGAGTTGAATCTATGTTGAGATTCAGCGAGTCAGAAACACGTTTCTTCTAGGAGCTGCGTTGGGATATTCCCAAGTGAATGGGACCATAGGCTGTACAGAGAAATATCTGCTTCTAAAACCAAAAGTGTGCTATCAAACTGAATGGTTGTCAATGTGTGCATTCAACTGACAGAGTTAAACTCACGTGTGGATTCAGCGGTTTGCAAACCCTTTCTGTGCAGAATCCCAAAACCGGTATTTCCAGCCCAATGCCGGCATCCGTACTAAACAGCAGGAAACTTCGTCTAAAACTCAGGAGAAACGTTTCCTTGAAACTGCTCTGCTGTGCGTTCGTTCACCTAAGAGAGTTGAATCTATGTTGAGATTCAGCGAGTCAGAAACACGTTTCTTCTAGGAGCTGCGTTGGGATATTCCCGAGTGAATGGGACCATAGGCTGTACAGAGAAATATCTGCTTCTAAAACCAAAACGGAGCTATCTAACTGAATGGTTGTCAATGTGTGCATTCAACTGACAGAGTTAAACTCACGTGTGGATTCAGCAGTTTGCAAACCATTTCTGTGCAGAATCCCAAAACCGGTATTTCCAGCCCAATGCCGGCATCCGTACTAAACAGCAGGAAACTTCGTCTAAAACTCAGGAGAAACGTTTCCTTGAAACTGCTCTGCTGTGCGTTCGTTCACCTAAGAGAGTTGAATCTATGTTGAGATTCAGCGAGTCAGAAACACGTTTCTTCTAGGAGCTGCGTTGGGATATTCCCGAGTGAATGGGACCATAGGCTGTACAGAGAAATATCTGCTTCTAAAACCAAAACGGAGCTATCTAACTGAATGGTTGTCAATGTGTGCATTCAACTGACAGAGTTAAACTCACGTGTGGATTCAGCGGTTTGCAAACCCTTTCTGTGCAGAATCCCAAAACCGGTATTTCCAGCCCAATGCCGGCATACGTACTAAACAGCAGGAAACTTCGTCTAAGACTCAGGAGAAACGTTTCCTTGAAACTGCTCTGCTGTGAGTTCGTTCACCTAAGAGAGTTGAATCTATGTTGAGATTCAGCGAGTCAGAAACACGTTTCTTCTAGGAGCTGCGTTGGGATATTCCCGAGTGAATGGGACCATAGGCTGTACAGAGAAATATCTGCTTCTAAAACCAAAAGGGTGCTATCAAACTGAATGGTTGTCAATGTGTGCATTCAACTGACAGAGTTAAACTCACGTGTGGATTCAGCGGTTTGCAAACCCTTTCTGTGCAGAATCCCAAAACCGGTATTTCCAGCCCAATGCCGGCATCCGTACTAAACAGCAGGAAACTTCGTCTAAAACTCAGGAGAAACGTTTCCTTGAAACTGCTCTGCTGTGCGTTCGTTCACCTAAGAGAGTTGAATCTATGTTGAGATTCAGCGAGTCAGAAACACGTTTCTTCTAGGAGCTGCGTTGGGATATTCCCGAGTGAATGGGACCATAGGCTGTACAGAGAAGTATCTGCTTCTAAAACCAAAAGTGTGCTATCAAACTGAATGGTTGTCAATGTGTGCATTCAACTGACTGAGTTAAACTCACGTGTGGATTCAGCGGTTTGCAAACCCTTTCTGTGCAGAATCCCAAAACCGGTATTTCCAGCCCAATGCCGGCATACGTACTAAACAGCAGGAAACTTCGTCTAAAACTCAGGAGAAACGTTTCCTTGAAACTGCTCTGCTGTACGTTCGTTCACCTAAGAGAGTTGAATCTATGTTGAGATTCAGCGAGTCAGAAACACGTTTCTTCTAGGAGCTGCATTGGGATATTCCCGAGTGAATGGGACCATAGGCTGTACAGAGAAATATCTGCTTCTAAAACCAAAACGGAGCTATCTAACTGAATGGTTGTCAATGTGTGCATTCAACTGACAGAGTTAAACTCACGTGTGGATTGAGCGGTTTGCAAACCATTTCTGTGCAGAATCCCAAAACCGGTATTTCCAGCCCAATGCCGGCATCCGTACTAAACAGCAGGAAACTTCGTCTAAGACTCAGGAGAAACGTTTCCTTGAAACTGCTCTGCTGTGCGTTCGTTCACCTAAGAGAGTTGAATCTATGTTGAGATTCAGCGAGTCAGAAACACGTTTCTTCTAGGAGCTGCGTTGGGATATTCCCGAGTGAATGGGACCATAGGCTGTACAGAGAAATATCTGCTTCTAAAACCAAAAGGGTGCTATCCAACTGAATGGTTGTCAATGTGTGCATTCAACTGACAGAGTTAAACTCACGTGTGGATTCAGCGGTTTGCAAACCCTTTCTGTGCAGAATCCCAAAACCGGTATTTCCAGCCCAATGCCGGCATCCGTACTAAACAGCAGGAAACTTCGTCTAAAACTCAGGAGAAACGTTTCCTTGAAACTGCTCTGCTGTGTGTTCGTTCACCTAAGAGAGTTGAATCTATGTTGAGATTCAGCGAGTCAGAAACACGTTTCTTCTAGGAGCTGCGTTGGGATATTCCCGAGTGAATGGGACCATAGGCTGTACAGAGAAATATCTGCTTCTAAAACCAAAAGTGTGCTATCAAACTGAATGGTTGTCAATGTGTGCATTCAACTGACAGAGTTAAACTCACGTGTGGATTCAGCGGTTTGCAAACCCTTTCTGTGCAGAATCCCAAAACCGGTATTTCCAGCCCAATGCCGGCATCCGTACTAAACAGCAGGAAACTTCGTCTAAAACTCAGGAGAAACGTTTCCTTGAAACTGCTCTGCTGTGCTTTCGTTCACCTAAGAGAGTTGAATCTATGTTGAGATTCAGCGAGTCAGAAACACGTTTCTTCTAGGAGCTGCGTTGGGATATTCCCGAGTGAATGGGACCATAGGCTGTACAGAGAAATATCTGCTTCTAAAACCAAAACAGAGCTATCTAACTGAATGGTTGACAATGTGTGCATTCAACTGACAGAGATAAACTCACGTGTGGATTCAGCAGTTTGCAAACCATTTCTGTGCAGAATCCCAAAACCGGTATTTCCAGCCCAATGCCGGCATCCGTACTAAACAGCAGGAAACTTCGTCTAAAACTCAGGAGAAACGTTTCCTTGAAACTGCTCTGCTGTGCGTTCGTTCACCTAAGAGAGTTGAATCTATGTTGAGATTCAGCGAGTCAGAAACACGTTTCTTCTAGGAGCTGCGTTGGGATATTCCCGAGTGAATGGGACCATAGGCTGTACAGAGAAATATCTGCTTCTAAAACCAAAACGGAGCTATCTAACTGAATGGTTGTCAATGTGTGCATTCAACTGACAGAGTTAAACTCACGTGTGGATTCAGCGGTTTGCAAACCCTTTCTGTGCAGAATCCCAAAACCGGTATTTCCAGCCTAATGCCGGCATACGTACTAAACAGCAGGAAACTTCGTCTAAAACTCAGGAGAATCGTTTCCTTGAAACTGCTCTGCTGTGCGTTCGTTCACCTAAGAGAGTTGAATCTATGTTGAGACTCAGCGAGTCAGAAACACGTTTCTTCTAGGAGCTGCGTTGGGATATTCCCGAGTGAATGGGACCATTGGCTGTACAGAGAAATATCTGCTTCTAAAACCAAAAGTGTGCTATCAAACTGAATGGTTGTCAATGTGTGCATTCAACTGACAGAGTTAAACTCACGTGTGGTTTCAGCGGTTTGCAAACCCTTTCTGTGCAGAATCCCAAAACCGGTATTTCCAGCCCAATGCCGGCATACGTACTAAACAGCAGGAAACTTCGTCTAAAATTCAGGAGAAACGTTTCCTTGAAACTGCTCTGCTGTGCGTTCGTTCACCTAAGAGAGTTGAATCTATGTTGAGATTCAGCGAGTCAGAAACACGTTTCTTCTAGGAGCTGCGTTGGGATATTCCCGAGTGAATGGGACCATAGGCTGTACAGAGAAATATCTGCTTCTAAAACCAAAACGGAGCTATCTAACTGAATGGTTGTCAATGTGTGCATTCAACTGACAGAGTTAAACTCACGTGTGGATTCAGCGGTTTGCAAACCCTTTCTGTGCAGAATCCCAAAACCGGTATTTCCCGCCCAATGCCGGCATCCGTACTAAACAGCAGGAAACTTCGTCTAAAACTCAGGAGAAACGTTTCCTTGAAACTGCTCTGCTGTGTGTTCGTTCACCTAAGAGAGTTGAATCTATGTTGAGATTCAGCGAGTCAGAAACACGTTTCTTCTAGGAGCTGCGTTGGGATATTCCCAAGTGAATGGGACCATAGGCTGTACAGAGAAATATCTGCTTCTAAAACCAAAAGTGTGCTATCAAACTGAATGGTTGTCAATGTGTGCATTCAACTGACAGAGTTAAACTCACGTGTGGATTCAGCGGTTTGCAAACCCTTTCTGTGCAGAATCCCAAAACCGGTATTTCCAGCCCAATGCCGGCATCCGTACTAAACAGCAGGAAACTTCGTCTAAAACTCAGGAGAAACGTTTCCTTGAAACTGCTCTGCTGTGCGTTCGTTCACCTAAGAGAGTTGAATCTATGTTGAGATTCAGCGAGTCAGAAACACGTTTCTTCTAGGAGCTGCGTTGGGATATTCCCGAGTGAATGGGACCATAGGCTGTACAGAGAAATATCTGCTTCTAAAACCAAAACGGAGCTATCTAACTGAATGGTTGTCAATGTGTGCATTCAACTGACAGAGTTAAACTCACGTGTGGATTCAGCAGTTTGCAAACCATTACTGTGCAGAATCCCAAAACCGGTATTTCCAGCCCAATGCCGGCATCCGTACTAAACAGCAGGAAACTTCGTCTAAAACTCAGGAGAAACGTTTCCTTGAAACTGCTCTGCTGTGCGTTCGTTCACCTAAGAGAGTTGAATCTATGTTGAGATTCAGCGAGTCAGAAACACGTTTCTTCTAGGAGCTGCGTTGGGATATTCCCGAGTGAATGGGACCATAGGCTGTACAGAGAAATATCTGCTTCTAAAACCAAAACGGAGCTATCTAACTGAATGGTTGTCAATGTGTGCATTCAACTGACAGAGTTAAACTCACGTGTGGATTCAGCGGTTTGCAAACCCTTTCTGTGCAGAATCCCAAAACCGGTATTTCCAGCCCAATGCCGGCATACGTACTAAACAGCAGGAAACTTCGTCTAAGACTCAGGAGAAACGTTTCCTTGAAACTACTCTGCTGTGAGTTCGTTCACCTAAGAGAGTTGAATCTATGTTGAGATTCAGCGAGTCAGAAACACGTTTCTTCTAGGAGCTGCGTTGGGATATTCCCGAGTGAATGGGACCATAGGCTGTACAGAGAAATATCTGCTTCCAAAACCAAAAGGGTGCTATCAAACTGAATGGTTGTCAATGTGTGCATTCAACTGACAGAGTTAAACTCACGTGTGGATTCAGCGGTTTGCAAACCCTTTCTGTGCAGAATCCCAAAACCGGTATTTCCAGCCCAATGCCGGCATCCGTACTAAACAGCAGGAAACTTCGTCTAAAACTCAGGAGAAACGTTTCCTTGAAACTGCTCTGCTGTGCGTTCGTTCACCTAAGAGAGTTGAATCTATGTTGAGATTCAGCGAGTCAGAAACACGTTTCTTCTAGGAGCTGCGTTGGGATATTCCCGAGTGAATGGGACCATAGGCTGTACAGAGAAGTATCTGCTTCTAAAACCAAAAGTGTGCTATCAAACTGAATGGTTGTCAATGTGTGCATTCAACTGACTGAGTTAAACTCACGTGTGGATTCAGCGGTTTGCAAACCCTTTCTGTGCAGAATCCCAAAACCGGTATTTCCAGCCCAATGCCGGCATACGTACTAAACAGCAGGAAACTTCGTCTAAAACTCAGGAGAAACGTTTCCTTGAAACTGCTCTGCTGTACGTTCGTTCACCTAAGAGAGTTGAATCTATGTTGAGATTCAGCGAGTCAGAAACACGTTTCTTCTAGGAGCTGCGTTGGGATATTCCCGAGTGAATGGGACCATAGGCTGTACAGAGAAATATCTGCTTCTAAAACCAAAACGGAGCTATCTAACTGAATGGTTGTCAATGTGTGCATTCAACTGACAGAGTTAAACTCACGTGTGGATTGAGCGGTTTGCAAACCATTTCTGTGCAGAATCCCAAAACCGGTATTTCCAGCCCAATGCCGGCATCCGTACTAAACAGCAGGAAACTTCGTCTAAAACTCAGGAGAAACGTTTCCTTGAAACTGCTCTGCTGTGCGTTCGTTCACCTAAGAGAGTTGAATCTATGTTGAGATTCAGCGAGTCAGAAACACGTTTCTTCAAGGAGCTGCGTTGGGATATTCCCGAGTGAATGGGACCATAGGCTGTACAGAGAAGTATCTGCTTCTAAAACCAAAAGTGTGCTATCAAACTGAATGGTTGTCAATGTGTGCATTCAACTGACTGAGTTAAACTCACGTGTGGATTCAGCGGTTTGCAAACCCTTTCTGTGCAGAATCCCAAAACCGGTATTTCCAGCCCAATGCCGGCATCCGTACTAAACAGCAGGAAACTTCGTCTAAAACTCAGGAGAAACGTTTCCTTGAAACTGCTCTGCTGTGCGTTCGTTCACCTAAGAGAGTTGAATCTATGTTGAGATTCAGCGAGTCAGAAACACGTTTCTTCTAGGAGCTGCGTTGGGATATTCCCGAGTGAATGGGACCATAGGCTGTACAGAGAAGTATCTGCTTCTAAAACCAAAAGTGTGCTATCAAACTGAATGGTTGTCAATGTGTGCATTCAACTGACTGAGTTAAACGCACGTGTGGATTCAGCGGTTTGCAAACCCTTTCTGTGCAGAATCCCAAAACCGGTATTTCCAGCCCAATGCCGGCATACGTACTAAACAGCAGGAAACTTCGTCTAAAACTCAGGAGAAACGTTTCCTTGAAACTGCTCTGCTGTGCGTTCGTTCACCTAAGAGAGTTGAATCTATGTTGAGATTCAGCGAGTCAGAAACACGTTTCTTCTAGGAGCTGCGTTGGGATATTCCCGAGTGAATGGGACCATAGGCTGTACAGAGAAATATCTGCTTCTAAAACCAAAACGGAGCTATCTAACTGAATGGTTGTCAATGTGTGCATTCAACTGACAGAGTTAAACTCACGTGTGGATTCAGCGGTTTGCAAACCCTTTCTGTGCAGAATCCCAAAACCGGTATTTCCAGCCCAATGCCGGCATCCGTACTAAACAGCAGGAAACTTCGTGTAAAACTCAGGAGAAACGTTTCCTTGAAACTGCTCTGCTGTGCGTTCGTTCACCTAAGAGAGTTGAATCTATGTTGAGATTCAGCGAGTCAGAAACACGTTTCTTCTAGGAGCTGCGTTGGGATATTCCCGAGTGAATGGGACCATAGTCTGTACAGAGAAATATCTGCTTCTAAAACCAAAAGTGTGCTATCAAACTGAATGGTTGTCAATGTGTGCATTCAACTGACTGAGTTAAACTCACGTGTGGATTCAGCGGTTTGCAAACCCTTTCTGTGCAGAATCCCAAAACCGGTATTTCCAGCCCAATGCCTGCATACGTACTAAACAGCAGGAAACTTCGTCTAAGACTCAGGAGAAACGTTTCCTTGAAACTGCTCTGCTGTGCGTTCGTTCACCTAAGAGAGTTGAATCTATGTTGAGATTCAGCGAGTCAGAAACACGTTTCTTCTAGGAGCTGCGTTGGGATATTCCCGAGTGAATGGGACCATAGGCTGTACAGAGAAATATCTGCTTCTAAAACCAAAACGGAGCTATCTAACTGAATGGTTGTCAATGTGTGCATTCAACTGACAGAGTTAAACTCACGTGTGGATTCAGCGGTTTGCAAACCCTTTCTGTGCAGAATCCCAAAACCGGTATTTCCAGCCCAATGCCGGCATCCGTAATAAACAGCAGGAAACTTCGTCTAAAACTCAGGAGAAACGTTTCCTTGAAACTGCTCTGCTGTGCGTTCGTTCACCTAAGAGAGTTGAATCTATGTTGAGATTCAGCGAGTCAGAAACACGTTTCTTCTAGGAGCTGCGTTGGGATATTCCCGAGTGAATGGGACCATAGGCTGTACAGAGAAGTATCTGCTTCTAAAACCAAAAGTGTGCTATCAAACTGAATGGTTGTCAATGTGTGCATTCAACTGACTGAGTTAAACTCACGTGTGGATTCAGCGGTTTGCAAACCCTTTCTGTGCAGAATCCCAAAACCGGTATTTCCAGCCCAATGCCGGCATACGTACTAAACAGCAGGAAACTTCGTCTAAAACTCAGGAGAAACGTTTCCTTGAAACTGCTCTGCTGTGCGTTCGTTCACCTAAGAGAGTTGAATCTATGTTGAGATTCAGCGAGTCAGAAACACGTTTCTTCTAGGAGCTGCGTTGGGATATTCCCGAGTGAATGGGACCATAGACTGTACAGAGAAATATCTGCTTCTAAAACCAAAAGTGTGCTATCAAACTGAATGGTTGTCAATGTGTGCATTCAACTGACAGAGTTAAACTCACGTGTGGATTCAGCGGTTTGCAAACCCTTTCTGTGCAGAATCCCAAAACCGGTATTTCCAGCCCAATGCCGGCATCCGTACTAAACAGCAGGAAACTTCGTCTAAAACTCAGGAGAAACGTTTCCTTGAAACTGCTCTGCTGTGCGTTCGTTCACCTAAGAGAGTTGAATCTATGTTGAGATTCAGCGAGTCAGAAACACGTTTCTTCTAGGAGCTGCGTTGGGATATTCCCGAGTGAATGGGACCATAGGCTGTACAGAGAAGTATCTGCTTCTAAAACCAAAAGTGTGCTATCAAACTGAATGGTTGTCAATGTGTGCATTCAACTGACTGAGTTAAACTCACGTGTGGATTCAGCGGTTTGCAAACCCTTTCTGTGCAGAATCCCAAAACCGGTATTTCCAGCCCAATGCCGGCATACGTACTAAACAGCAGGAAACTTCGTCTAAAACTCAGGAGAAACGTTTCCTTGAAACTGCTCTGCTGTGCGTTCGTTCACCTAAGAGAGTTGAATCTATGTTGAGATTCAGCGAGTCAGAAACACGTTTCTTCTAGGAGCTGCGTTGGGATATTCCCGAGTGAATGGGACCATAGGCTGTACAGAGAAATTTGTGCTTCTAAAACCAAAACGGAGCTATCTAACTGAATGGTTGTCAATGTGTGCATTCAACTGACAGAGTTAAACTCACGTGTGGATTCAGCGGTTTGCAAACCCTTTCTGTGCAGAATCCCAAAACCGGTATTTCCAGCCCAATGCCGGCATCCGTACTAAACAGCAGGAAACTTCGTCTAAAACTCAGGAGAAACGTTTCCTTGAAACTGCTCTGCTGTGCGTTCGTTCACCTAAGAGAGTTGAATCTATGTTGAGATTCAGCGAGTCAGAAACACGTTTCTTCTAGGAGCTGCGTTGGGATATTCCCGAGTGAATGGGACCATAGGCTGTACAGAGAAATATCTGCTTCTAAAACCAAAACGGAGCTATCTAACTGAATGGTTGTCAATGTGTGCATTCAACTGACAGAGTTAAACTCACGTGTGGATTCAGCGGTTTGCAAACCCTTTCTGTGCAGAATCCCAAAACCGGTATTTCCAGCCCAATGCCGGCATACGTACTAAACAGCAGGAAACTTCGTCTAAAACTCAGGAGAAACGTTTCCTTGAAACTGCTCTGCTGTGCGTTCGTTCACCTAAGAGAGTTGAATCTATGTTGAGATTCAGCGAGTCAGAAACACGTTTCTTCTAGGAGCTGCGTTGGGATATTCCCGAGTGAATGGGACCATAGGCTGTACAGAGAAATATCTGCTTCTAAAACCAAAACGGAGCTATCTAACTGAATGGTTGTCAATGTGTGCATTCAACTGACAGAGTTAAACTCACGTGTGGATTCAGCGGTTTGCAAACCCTTTCTGTGCAGAATCCCAAAACCGGTATTTCCAGCCCAATGCCCGCATACGTACTAAACAGCAGGAAACTTCGTCTAAGACTCAGGAGAAACGTTTCCTTGAAACTGCTCTGCTGTTCGTTCGTTCACCTAAGAGAGTTGAATCTATGTTGAGATTCAGCGAGTCAGAAACACGTTTCTTCTAGGAGCTGCGTTGGGATATTCCCGAGTGAATGGGACCATAGGCTGTACAGAGAAGTATCTGCTTCTAAAACCAAAAGTGTGCTATCAAACTGAATGGTTGTCAATGTGTGCATTCAACTGACTGAGTTAAACTCACGTGTGGATTCAGCGGTTTGCAAACCCTTTCTGTGCAGAATCCCAAAACCGGTATTTCCAGCCCAATGCCGGCATACGTACTAAACAGCAGGAAACTTCGTCTAAAACTCAGGAGAAACGTTTCCTTGAAACTGCTCTGCTGTGCGTTCGTTCACCTAAGAGAGTTGAATCTATGTTGAGATTCAGCGAGTCAGAAACACGTTTCTTCTAGGAGCTGCGTTGGGATATTCCCGAGTGAATGGGACCATAGGCTGTACAGAGAAATATCTGCTTCTAAAACCAAAACGGAGCTATCTAACTGAATGGTTGTCAATGTGTGCATTCAACTGACAGAGTTAAACTCACGTGTGGATTGAGCGGTTTGCAAACCATTTCTGTGCAGAATCCCAAAACCAGTATTTCCAGCCCAATGCCGGCATCCGTACTAAACAGCAGGAAACTTCGTCTAAAACTCAGGAGAAACGTTTCCTTGAAACTGCTCTGCTGTGCGTTCGTTCACCTAAGAGAGTTGAATCTATGTTGAGATTCAGCGAGTCAGAAACACGTTTCTTCTAGGAGCTGCGTTGGGATATTCCCGAGTGAATGGGACCATAGGCTGTACAGAGAAATATCTGCTTCTAAAACCAAAAGTGTGCTATCAAACTGAATGGTTGTCAATGTGTGCATTCAGCTGACAGAGTTAAACTCACGTGTGGATTCAGCGGTTTGCAAACCCTTTCTGTGCAGAATCCCAAAACCGGTATTTCCAGCCCAATGCCGGCATCCGTACTAAACAGCAGGAAACTTCGTCTAAAACTCAGGAGAAACGTTTCCTTGAAACTGCTCTGCTGTGCGTTCGTTCACCTAAGAGAGTTGAATCTATGTTGAGATTCAGCGAGTCAGAAACACGTTTCTTCTAGGAGCTGCGTTGGGATATTCCCGAGTGAATGGGACCATAGGCTGTACAGAGAAATATCTGCTTCTAAAACCAAAACGGAGCTATCTAACTGAATGGTTGTCAATGTGTGCATTCAACTGACAGAGTTAAACTCACGTGTGGATTCAGCGGTTTGCAAACCCTTTCTGTGCAGAATCCCAAAACCGGTATGTCCAGCCCAATGCCGGCATACGTACTAAACAGCAGGAAACTTCGTCTAAGACTCAGGAGAAACGTTTCCTTGAAACTACTCTGCTGTGAGTTCGTTCACCTAAGAGAGTTGAATCTATGTTGAGATTCAGCGAGTCAGAAACACGTTTCTTCTAGGAGCTGCGTTGGGATATTCCCGAGTGAATGGGACCATAGGCTGTACAGAGAAATATCTGCTTCTAAAACCAAAAGTGTGCTATCAAACTGAATGGTTGTCAATGTGTGCATTCAACTGACAGAGTTAAACTCACGTGTGGATTCTGCGGTTTGCAAACCCTTTCTGTGCAGAATCCCAAAACCGGTATTTCCATCCCAATGCCGGCATCCGTAGTAAACAGCAGGAAACTTCGTCTAAAACTCAGGAGAAACGTTTCCTTGAAACTGCTCTGCTGTGCGTTCGTTCACCTAAGAGAGTTGAATCTATGTTGAGATTCAGCGAGTCAGAAACACGTTTCTTCTAGGAGCTGCGTTGGGATATTCCCGAGTGAATGGGACCATAGGCTGTACAGAGAAATATCTGCTTCTAAAACCAAAACGGAGCTATCTAACTGAATGGTTGTCAATGTGTGCATTCAACTGACAGAGTTAAACTCACGTGTGGATTCAGCGGTTTGCAAACCCTTTCTGTGCAGAATCCCAAAACCGGTATGTCCAGCCCAATGCCGGCATACGTACTAAACAGCAGGAAACTTCGTCTAAGACTCAGGAGAAACGTTTCCTTGAAACTGCTCTGCTGTGAGTTCGTTCACCTAAGAGAGTTGAATCTATGTTGAGATTCAGCGAGTCAGAAACACGTTTCTTCTAGGAGCTGCGTTGGGATATTCCCGAGTGAATGGGACCATAGGCTGTACAGAGAAATATCTGCTTCTAAAACCAAAAGGGTGCTATCAAACTGAATGGTTGTCAATGTGTGCATTCAACTGACAGAGTTAAACTCACGTGTGGATTCAGCGGTTTGCAAACCCTTTCTGTGCAGAATCCCAAAACCGGTATTTCCAGCCCAATGCCGGCATCCGTACTAAACAGCAGGAAACTTCGTCTAAAACTCAGGAGAAACGTTTCCTTGAAACTGCTCTGCTGTGCGTTCGTTCACCTAAGAGAGTTGAATCTATGTTGAGATTCAGCGAGTCAGAAACACGTTTCTTCTAGGAGCTGCGTTGGGATATTCCCGAGTGAATGGGACCATAGGCTGTACAGAGAAGTATCTGCTTCTAAAACCAAAAGTGTGTTATCAAACTGAATGGTTGTCAATGTGTGCATTCAACTGACTGAGTTAAACTCACGTGTGGATTCAGCGGTTTGCAAACCCTTTCTGTGCAGAATCCCAAAACCGGTATTTCCAGCCCAATGCCGGCATCCGTACTAAACAGCAGGAAACTTCGTCTAAAACTCAGGAGAAACGTTTCCTTGAAACTGCTCTGCTGTGCGTTCGTTCACCTAAGAGAGTTGAATCTATGTTGAGATTCAGCGAGTCAGAAACACGTTTCTTCTAGGAGCTGCGTTGGGATATTCCCGAGTGAATGGGACCATAGGCTGTACAGAGAAATATCTGCTTCTAAAACCAAAAGTGTGCTATCAAACTGAATGGTTGTCAATGTGTGCATTCAACTGACAGAGTTAAACTCACGTGTGGATTCAGCGGTTTGCAAACCCTTTCTGTGCAGAATCCCAAAACCGGTATTTCCAGCCCAATGCCTGCATACGTACTAAACAGCAGGAAACTTCGTCTAAAACTCAGGAGAAACGTTTCCTTGAAACTGCTCTGCTGTGCGTTCGTTCACCTAAGAGAGTTGAATCTATGTTGAGATTCAGCGAGTCAGAAACACGTTTCTTCTAGGAGCTGCGTTGGGATATTCCCGAGTGAATGGACCATAGGCTGTACAGAGAAATATCTGCTTCTAAAACCAAAACGGAGCTATCTAACTGAATGGTTGTCAATGTGTGCATTCAACTGACAGAGTTAAACTCACGTGTGGATTCAGCGGTTTGCAAACCCTTTCTGTGCAGAATCCCAAAACCGGTATTTCCAGCCCAATGCCGGCATCCGTACTAAACAGCAGGAAACTTCGTCTAAAACTCAGGAGAAACGTTTCCTTGAAACTGCTCTGCTGTGCGTTCGTTCACCTAAGAGAGTTGAATCTATGTTGAGATTCAGCGAGTCAGAAACACGTTTCTTCTAGGAGCTGCGTTGGGATATTCCCGAGTGAATGGGACCATAGGCTGTACAGAGAAGTATCTGCTTCTAAAACCAAAAGTGTGCTATCAAACTGAATGGTTGTCAATGTGTTCATTCACCTGACTGAGTTAAACTCACGTGTGGATTCAGCGGTTTGCAAACCCTTTCTGTGCAGAATCCCAAAACCGGTATTTCCAGCCCAATGCCGGCATACGTACTAAACAGCAGGAAACTTCGTCTAAAACTCAAGAGAAACGTTTCCTTGAAACTGCTCTGCTGTGCGTTCGTTCACCTAAGAGAGTTGAATCTATGTTGAGATTCAGCGAGTCAGAAACACGTTTCTTCTAGGAGCTACGTTGGGATATTCCCGAGTGAATGGGACCATAGACTGTACAGAGAAATATCTGCTTCTAAAACCAAAAGTGTGGTATCAAACTGAATGGTTGTCAATGTGTGCATTCAACTGACAGAGTTAAACTCACGTGTGGATTCAGCGGTTTGCAAACCCTTTCTGTGCAGAATCCCAAAACCGGTATTTCCAGCCCAATGCCGGCATCCGTACTAAACAGCAGGAAACTTCGTCTAAAACTCAGGAGAAACGTTTCCTTGAAACTGCTCTGCTGTGCGTTCGTTCACCTAAGAGAGTTGAATCTATGTTGAGATTCAGTGAGTCAGAAACACGTTTCTTCTAGGAGCTGCGTTGGGATATTCCCGAGTGAATGGGACCATAGGCTGTACAGAGAAATATCTGCTTCTAAAACCAAAACGGAGCTATCTAACTGAATGGTTGTCAATGTGTGCATTCAACTGACAGAGTTAAACTCACGTGTGGATTCAGCGGTTTGCAAACCCTTTCTGTGCAGAATCCCAAAACCGGTATTTCCAGCCCAATGCCCGCATACGTACTAAACAGCAGGAAACTTCGTCTAAGACTCAGGAGAAACGTTTCCTTGAAACTGCTCTGCTGTGCGTTCGTTCACCTAAGAGAGTTGAATCTATGTTGAGATTCAGCGAGTCAGAAACACGTTTCTTCTAGGAGCTGCGTTGGGATATTCCCGAGTGAATGGGACCATAGGCTGTACAGAGAAATATCTGCTTCTAAAACCAAAAGTGTGCTATCAAACTGAATGGTTGTCAATGTGTGCATTCAACTGACAGAGTTAAACTCACGTGTGGATTCAGCGGTTTGCAAACCCTTTCTGTGCAGAATCCCAAAACCGGTATTACCAGCCCAATGCCGGCATCCGTACTAAACAGTAGGAAACTGCGTCTAAAACTCAGGAGAAACGTTTCCTTGAAACTGCTCTCCTGTGCGTTCGTTCACCTAAGAGAGTTGAATCTATGTTGAGATTCAGCGAGTCAGAAACACGTTTCTTCTAGGAGCTGCGTTGGGATATTCCCGAGTGAATGGGACCACAGGCTGTACAGAGAAATATCTGCTTCTAAAACCAAAACGGAGCTATCTAACTGAATGGTTGTCAATGTGTGCATTCAACTGACAGAGTTAAACTCACGTGTGGATTCAGCGGTTTGCAAACCCTTTCTGTGCAGAATCCCAAAACCGGTATTTCCAGCCCAATGCCGGCATCCGTACTAAACAGCAGGAAACTTCGTCTAAAACTCAGGAGAAACGTTTCCTTGAAACTGCTCTGCTGTGCGTTCGTTCACCTAAGACAGTTGAATCTATGTTGAGATTCAGCGAGTCAGAAACACGTTTCTTCTAGGAGCTGCGTTGGAATATTCCCGAGTGAATGGGACCATAGGCTGTACAGAGAAATATCTGCTTCTAAAACCAAAACGGAGCTATCTAACTGAATGGTTGTCAATGTGTGCATTCAACTGACAGAGTTAAACTCACGTGTGGATTCAGCGGTTTGCAAACCCTTTCTGTGCAGAATCCCAAAACCGGTATTTCCAGCCCAATGCTGGCATCCGTACTAAACAGCAGGAAACTTCGTCTAAAACTCAGGAGAAACGTTTCCTTGAAACTGCTCTGCTGTGCGTTCGTTCACCTAAGAGAGTTGAATCTATGTTGAGATTCAGCGAGTCAGAAACACGTTTCTTCTAGGAGCTACGTTGGGATATTCCCGAGTGAATGGGACCATAGGCTGTACAGAGAAATATCTGCTCCTACAACCAAAAGGGTGGTATCTAACTGAATGGTTGTCAATGTGTGCATTCAACTGACAGAGTTAACCTCACGTTTGGATTCAGCGGTTTACAAACACTTTCTGTGCAGAATGCCAAAACCGGTAATTCCAGCTCAATGCCGGCATCCGTACTAAACAGCAGGAAATTTCGTCTAAAACTCAGGAGAAATGTTTCCTTGAAACTGCTCTGCTGTGCGTTCGTTCACCTAAGAGAGTTGAAACTATGCTGAGATTCAGCGAGTCAGAAACACGTTTCTTCTAGGAGCTGCGTTGGGATATTCCCGAGTGAATGGGACCATAGGCTGTACAGAGAAATATCTGCTTCTAATACCAAAACGGACCTATCTAACTGAATGGTTGTCAATGTGTGCATTCAACTGACAGAGTTAAACTCACGTGTGTATTCAGCGGTTTGCGAACCATTTCTGTGCAGAATCCCAAAACCGGTATGTCCAGCCCAATGCCGGCCTCCGTACAAAACAGTAGGAAACTTCGTCTAAAACTCAGGAGAAACGTTTCCTTGAAACTGCTCTGCTGTGCGTTCGTTCACCTAAGAGAGTTGAATCTATGTTGAGATTCAGCGAGTCAGAAACACGTTTCTTCTAGGAGCTGCGTTGGGATATTCCCGAGTGAATGGGACCATAGGCTGTACAGAGAAATATCTGCTTCTAAAACCAAAACGGAGCAATCTAACTGAATGGTTGTCAATGTGTGCATTCAACTGACAGAGTTAAACTCACGTGTGGATTCAGCGGTTTGCAAACCATTTCTGTGCAGAATCCCAAAACCGGTATGTCCAGGCCAATGCCGGCATCCGTACTAAACAGCAGGAAACTTCGTCTAAAACTCAGGAGAAACGTTTCTTTGAAACCGCTCTGCTGTGCGTTCGTTCACCTAAGAGAGTTGAATCTATGTTGAGATTCAGCGAGTCAGAAACACGTTTCTTCTAGGAGCTGCGTTGGGATATTCCCGAGTGAATGGGACCATAGGCTGTACAGAGAAATATCTGCTTCTAAAACCAAAACGGAGCTATCTAACTGAATGGTTGTCAATGTGTGCATTCAACTGACAGAGTTAAACTCACGTGTGGATTCAGCGGTTTGCAAACCCTTTCTGTGCAGAATCCCAAAACCGGTATTTCCAGTCCAATGCCGGCATACGTACTAAACAGCAGGAAACTTCGTCTAAGACTCAGGAGGAACGTTTCCTTGAAACTGCTCTGCTGTGCATTCGTTCACCTAAGAGAGTTGAATCTATGTTGAGATTCAGCGAGTCAGAAACACGTTTCTTCTAGGAGCTGCGTTGGGATATTCCCGAGTGAATGGGACCATAGGCTGTACAGAGAAATATCTGCTTCTAAAACCAAAACGGAGCTATCTAACTGAATGGTTGTCAATGTGTGCATTCAACTGACAGAGTTAAATTTACGTGTGGATTCAGCGGTTTGCAAACCCTTTCTGTGCAGAATCCCAAAACCGGTATTTCCAGCCCAATGCCGGCATACGTACTAAACAGCAGGAAACTTCGTCTAAAACTCAGGAGAAACGTTTCCTTGAAACTGCTCTGCTGTGCCTTCGTTCACCTAAGACAGTTGGATCTATGTTGAGACTCAGCGAGTCAGAAACACGTTTCTTCTAGGAGCTGCGTTGGGATATTCCCGAGTGAATGGGACCATAGGCTGTACAGAGAAATATCTGCTTCTAAAACCAAAAGTGTGCTATCAAACTGAATGGTTGTCAATGTGTGCATTCAACTGACAGAGTTAAACTCACGTGTGGATTCAGCGGTTTGCAAACCCTTTCTGTGCAGAATCCCAAAACCGGTATTTCCAGCCCAATGCCGGCATCCGTACTAAACAGCAGGAAACTTCGTCTAAAACTCAGGAGAAACGTTTCCTTGAAACTGCTCTGCTGTGCGTTCGTTCACCTAAGAGAGTTGAATCTATGTTGAGATTCAGCGAGTCAGAAACACGTTTCTTCTAGGAGCTGCGTTGGGATATTCCCGAGTGAATGGAACCATAGGCTGTACAGAGAAATATCTGCTTCTAAAACCAAAACGGAGCTATCTAACTGAATGGTTGTCAATGTGTGCATTCAACTGACAGAGTTAAACTCACGTGTGGATTCAGCGGTTTGCAAACCCTTTCTGTGCAGAATCCCAAAACCGGTATTTCCAGCCCAATGCCGGCATACGTACTAAACAGCAGGAAACTTAGTCTAAAACTCAGGAGAAACGTTTCCTTGAAACTGCTCTGCTGTGCGTTCGTTCACCTAAGAGAGTTGAATCTATGTTGAGATTCAGCGAGTCAGAAACACGTTTCTTCCAGGAGCTGCGTTGGGATATTCCCGAGTGAATGGGACCATAGGCTGTACAGAGAAATATCTGCTTCTAAAACCAAAACGGAGCTATCTAACTGAATGGTTGTCAATGTGTGCATTCAACTGACAGAGTTAAACTCACGTTTGGATTCAGCGGTTTACAAACACTTTCTGTGCAGAATGCCAAAACCGGTAATTCCAGCTCAATGCCGGCATCCGTACTAAACAGCAGGAAACTTCGTCTAAAACTCTGGAGAAATGTTTCCTTGAAACTGCTCTGCTGTGCGTTCGTTCACCTAAGAGAGTTGAAAATATGCTGAGATTCAGCGAGTCAGAAACACGTTTATGCTAGGAGCTGCGTTGGGATATTCCCGAGTGAATGGGACCATAGGCTGTACAGAGAAATATCTGCTTCTAATACCAAAACGGACCTATCTAACTGAATGGTTGTCAATGTGTGCATTCAACTGACAGAGTTAAACTCACGTGTGTATTCAGCGGTTTGCAAACCATTTCTGTGCAGAATCCCAAAACCGGTATGTCCAGCCCAATGCCCGCATCCGTACAAAACAGTAGGAAACTTCGTCTAAAACTCAGGAGAAACGTTTCCTTGAAACTGCTCTGCTGTGCGTTCGTTCACCTAAGAGAGTTGAATCTATGTTGAGATTCAGCGAGTCAGAAACACGTTTCTTCTAGGAGCTGCGTTGGGATATTCCCGAGTGAATGGGACCATAGGCTGTACAGAGAAATATCTGCTTCTAAAACCAAAACGGAGCTATCTAACTGAATGGTTGTCAATGTGTGCATTCAACTGACAGAGTTAAACTCACGTGTGTATTCAGCGGTTTGCAAACCATTTCTGTGCTGAATCCCAAAACCGGTATGTCCAGCCCAATGCCGGCATCCGTACAAAACAGTAGGAAACTTCGTCTAAAACTCAGGAGAAACGTTTCCTTGAAACTGCTCTGCTGTGCGTTCGTTCACCTAAGAGAGTTGAATCTATGTTGAGATTCAGCGAGTCAGAAACACGTTTCTTCTAGGAGCTGCGTTGGGATATTCCCGAGTGAATGGGACCATAGGCTGTACAGAGAAATATCTGCTTCTAAAACCAAAACGGAGCAAGCTAACTGAATGGTTGTCAATGTGTGCATTCAACTGACAGAGTTAAACTCACGTGTGGATTCAGCGGTTTGCAAATCCTTTCTGTGCAGAATCCCAAAACCGGTATGTCCAGCCCAATGCCAGCATCCGTACTAAACAGCAGGAAACTTCGTCTAAAACTCAGGAGAAACGTTTCTTTGAAACCGCTCTGCTGTGCGTTCGTTCACCTAAGAGAGTTGAATCTATGTTGAGATTCAGCGAGTCAGAAACACGTTTCTTCTAGGAGCTGCGTTGGGATATTCCCGAGTGAATGGGACCATAGGCTGTACAGAGAAATATCTGCTTCTAAAACCAAAACGGAGCTATCTAACTGAATGGTTGTCAATGTGTGCATTCAACTGACAGAGTTAAACTCACGTGTGGATTCAGCGGTTTGCAAACCCTTTCTGTGCAGAATCCCAAAACCGGTATTTCCAGTCCAATGCCGGCATACGTACTAAACAGCAGGAAACTTCGTCTAAGACTCAGGAGAAACGTTTCCTTGAAACTGCTCTGCTGTGCATTCGTTCACCTAAGAGAGTTGAATCTATGTTGAGATTCAGCGAGTCAGAAACACGTTTCTTCTAGGAGCTGCGTTGGGATATTCCCGAGTGAATGGGACCATAGGCTGTACAGAGAAATATCTGCTTCTAAAACCAAAAGTGTGCTATCAAACTGAATGGTTGTCAATGTGTGCATTCAACTGACAGAGTTAAACTCACGTGTGGATTCAGCGGTTTGCAAACCCTTTCTGTGCAGAATCCCAAAACCGGTATTTCCAGCCCAATGCCGGCATACGTACTAAACAGCAGGAAACTTCGTCTAAAACTCAGGAGAAACGTTTCCTTGAACCTGCTCTGCTGTGCGTTCGTTCACGTAAGAGAGTTGAATCTATGCTGAGATTCAGCGAGTCAGAAACACGTTTCTTCTAGGAGGTGCGTTGGGATATTCCCGAGTGAATGGGACCATAGGCTGTACAGAGAAATATCTGCTCCTACAACCAAAAGGGTGGCATCTAACTGAATGGTTGTCAATGTGTGCATTCAACTGACAGAGTTAAACTCACCTGTGGATTCAGCGGTTTGCAAACCCTTTCTGTGCAGAATCCCAAAACCGGTATTTCCAGCCCAATGCCGGCATACGTACTAAACAGCAGGAAACTTCGTCTAAGACTCAGGAGAAACGTTTCCTTGAAACTGCTCTGCTGTGCGTTCGTTCACCTAAGAGAGTTGAATCTATGTTGAGATTCAGCGAGTCAGAAACACGTTTCTTCTAGGAGCTGCGTTGGGATATTCCCGAGTGAATGGGACCATAGGCTGTACAGAGAAATATCTGCTTCTAAAACCAAAAGTGTGCTATCAAACTGAATGGTTGTCAATGTGTGCATTCAACTGACAGAGTTAAACTCACGTGTGGATTCAGCGGTTTGCAAACCCTTTCTGTGCAGAATCCCAAAACCGGTATTTCCAGCCCAATGCCGGCATCCGTACTAAACAGCAGGAAACTTCGTCTAAAACTCAGGAGAAACGTTTCCTTGAAACTGCTCTGCTGTGCGTTCGTTCACCTAAGAGAGTTGAATCTATGTTGAGATTCAGCGAGTCAGAAACCACGTTTCTTCTAGGAGCTGCGTTGGGATATTCCCGAGTGAATGGGACCATAGGCTGTACAGAGAAATATCTGCTTCTAAAACCAAAAGTGTGCTATCAAACTGAATGGTTGTCAACGTGTGCATTCAACTGACAGAGTTAAACTCACGTTTGGATTCAGCGGTTTACAAACCCTTTCTGTGCAGAATGCCAAAACCGGTAATTCCAGCTCAATGCCGGCATCCGTACTAAACAGCAGGAAACTTCGTCTAAAATTCAGGAGAAACGTTTCTTTGAAACTGCTCTGCTGTGCGTTCGTTCACCTAAGAGAGTTGAATCTATGTTGAGATTCAGCGAGTCAGAAACACGTTTCTTCTAGGAGCTGCGTTGGGATATTCCCGAGTGAATGGGACCATAGGCTGTACAGAGAAATATCTGCTTCTAAAACCAAAACGGAGCTATCTAACTGAATGGTTGTCAATGTGTGCATTCAACTGACAGAGTTAAACTCACGTGTGGATTCAGCGGTTTGCAAACCCTTTCTGTGCAGAATCCCAAAACCGGTATTTCCAGCCCAATGCCGGCATCCGTACTAAACAGCAGGAAACTTCGTCTAAAACTCAGGAGAAACGTTTCCTTGAAACTGCTCTGCTGTGCGTTCGTTCACCTAAGAGAGTTGAATCTATGTTGAGACTCAGCGAGTCAGAAACACGTTTCTTCTAGGAGCTGCGGTGGGATATTCCCGAGTGAATGGGACCATAGGCTGTACAGAGAAATATCTGCTTCTAAAACCAAAAGGGTGCTATCAAACTGAATGGTTGTCAATGTGTGCATTCAACTGACAGAGTTAAACTCACGTGTGGATTCAGCAGTTTGCAAACCTTTCTGTGCAGAATCCCAAAACCGGTATTTCCAGCCCAATGCCGGCATACGTACTAAACAGCAGGAAACTTCGTCTAAAACTCAGGAGAAACGTTTCCTTGAAACTGCTCTGCTGTGCGTTCGTTCACCTAAGAGACTTGAATCTATGTTGAGATTCAGCGAGTCAGAAACACGTTTCTTCTAGGAGCTGCGTTGGGATATTCCCGAGTGAATGGGACCATAGGCTGTACAGAGAAATATCTGCTTCTAAAACCAAAACGGAGCTATCTAACTGAATGGTTGTCAATGTGTGCATTCAACTGACAGAGTTAAACTCACGTGTGGATTCAGCGGTTTGCAAACCCTTTCTGTGCAGAATCCCAAAACCGGTATTTCCAGCCCAATGCCGGCATACGTACTAAACAGCAGGAAAATTCGTCTAAAACTCAGGAGAAACGTTTCCTTGAAACTGCTCTGCTGTGCGTTCGTTCACCTAAGAGACTTGAATCTATGTTGAGATTCAGCGAGTCAGAAACACGTTTCTTCTAGGAGCTGCGTTGGAATATTCCCGAGTGAATGGGACCATAGGTTGTACAGAGAAATATCTGCTTCTAAAACCAAAAGGGTGGCATCTAACTGAATGGTTGTCAATGTGTGCATTCAACTGACAGAGTTAAACTCACCTGTGGATTCAGCGGTTTGCAAACCCTTTCTGTGCAGAATCCCAAAACCGGTATTTCCAGCCCAATGCCGGCATACGTACTAAACAGCAGGAAACTTCGTCTAAGACTCAGGAGAAACGTTTCCTTGAAACTGCTCTGCTGTGCGTTCGTTCACCTAAGAGAGTTGAATCTATGTTGAGATTCAGCGAGTCAGAAACACGTTTCTTCTAGGAGCTGCGTTGGGATATTCCCGAGTGAATGGGACCATAGGCTGTACAGAGAAATATCTGCTTCTAAAATCAAAAGTGTGCTATCAAACTGAATGGTTGCCAATGTGTGCATTCAACTGACAGAGATAAACTCACGTGTGGATTCAGCGGTTTGCAAACCCTTTCTGTGCAGAATCCCAAAACCGGTATTTCCAGCCCAATGCCGGCATCCGTACTAAACAGCAGGAAACTTCGTCTAAAACTCAGGAGAAACGTTTCCTTGAAACTGCTCTGCTGTGCGTTCGTTCACCTAAGAGAGTTGAATCTATGTTGAGATTCAGCGAGTCAGAAACACGTTTCTTCTAGGAGCTGCGTTGGGATATTCCCGAGTGAATGGGACCATAGGCTGTACAGAGAAATATCTGCTTCTAAAACCAAAAGTGTGCTATCAAACTGAATGGTTGTCAATGTGTGCATTCAACTGACAGAGTTAAACTCACGTTTGGATTCAGCGGTTTACAAACCCTTTCTGTGCAGAATGCCAAAACCGGTAATTCCAGCTCAATGCCGGCATCCGTACTAAACAGCAGGAAACTTCGTCTAAAATTCAGGAGAAACGTTTCTTTGAAACTGCTCTGCTGTGCGTTCGTTCACCTAAGAGAGTTGAATCTATGTTGAGATTCAGCGAGTCAGAAACACGTTTCTTCTAGGAGCTGCGTTGGGATATTCCCGAGTGAATGGGACCATAGGCTGTACAGAGAAATATCTGCTTCTAAAACCAAAACGGAGCTATCTAACTGAATGGTTCTCAATGTGTGCATTCAACTGACAGAGTTAAACTCACGTGTGGATTCAGCGGTTTGCAAACCCTTTCTGTACAGAATCCCAAAACCGGTATTTCCAGCCCAATGCCGGCATACGTACTAAACAGCAGGAAACTTCGTCTAAAACTCAGGAGAAACGTTTCCTTGAAACTGCTCTGCTGTGCGTTCGTTCACCTAAGAGAGTTGAATCTATGTTGAGACTCAGCGAGTCAGAAACACGTTTCTTCTAGGAGCTGCGGTGGGATATTCCCGAGTGAATGGGACCATAGGCTGTTAGAGAAATATCTGCTTCTAAAACCAAAAGGGTGCTATCAAACTGAATGGTTGTCAATGTGTGCATTCAACTGACAGAGTTAAACTCACTTGTGGATTCAGCAGTTTGCAAACCCTTTCTGTGCAGAATCCCAAAAGCAGTATTTCCAGCCCAATGCCGGCATACGTACTAAACAGCAGGAAACTTTGTCTAAAACTCAGGAGAAACGTTTCCTTGAAACTGCTCTGCTGTGCGTTCGTTCACCTAAGAGACTTGAATCTATGTTGAGATTCAGCGAGTCAGAAACACGTTTCTTCTAGGAGGTGCGTTGGGATATTCCCGAGTGAATGGGACCATAGGCTGTACAGAGAAATATCTGCTTCTAAAACCAAAACGGAGCTATCTAACTGAATGGTTGTCAATGTGTGCATTCAACTGACAGAGTTAAACTCACGTGTGGATTCAGCGGTTTGCAAACCCTTTCTATGCAGAATCCCAAAACCGGTATTTCCAGCCCAATGCCGGCATCCGTACTAAACAGCAGGAAACTTCGTCTAAAACTCAGGAGAAACGTTTCCTTGAAACTGCTCTGCTGTGCGTTCGTTCACCTAAGAGAGTTGAATCTATGTTGAGACTCAGCGAGTCAGAAACACGTTTCTTCTAGGAGCTGCGGTGGGATATTCCCGAGTGAATGGGACCATAGGCTGTTAGAGAAATATCTGCTTCTAAAACCAAAAGGGTGCTATCAAACTGAATGGTTGTCAATGTGTGCATTCAACTGACAGAGTGAAACTCACGTGTGGATTCAGCAGTTTGCAAACCCTTTCTGTGCAGAATCCCAAAACCGGTATTTCCAGCCCAATGCCGGCATACGTACTAAACAGCAGGAAACTTCGTCTAAAACTCAGGAGAAACGTTTCCTTGAAACTGCTCTGCTGTGCGTTCGTTCACCTAAGAGACTTGAATCTATGTTGAGATTCAGCGAGTCAGAAACACGTTTCTTCTAGGAGGTGCGTTGGGATATTCCCGAGTGAATGGGACCATAGGCTGTATAGAGAAATATCTGCTTCTAAAACCAAAACGGAGCTATCTAACTGAATGGTTGTCAATGTGTGCATTCAACTGACAGAGTTAAACTCACCTGTGGATTCAGCAGTTTGCAAACCCTTTCTGTGCAGAATCCCAAAACCGGTATTTCCAGCCCAATGCCGGCATACGTACTAAACAGCAGGAAACTTCGTCTAAAACTCAGGAGAAACGTTTCCTTGAAACTGCTCTGCTGTGCGTTCGTTCACCTAAGAGAGTTGAATCTATGTTGAGATTCAGCGAGTCAGAAACACGTTTCTTCTAGGAGCTGCGTTGGAATATTCCCAAGGGAATGGGACCATAGGCTGTACAGAGAAATATCTGCTTCTAAAACCAAAAGTGTGCTATCAAACTGAATGGTTGTCAATGTGTGCATTCAACTGACAGAGTTAAACTCACGTGTGGATTCAGCGGTTTGCAAACCCTTTCTGTGCAGAATCCCAAAACCGGTATTTCCCGCCCAATGCCGGCATCCGTACTAAACAGCAGGAAACTTCGTCTAAAACTCAGGAGAAACGTTTCCTTGAAACTGCTCTGCTGTGCGTTCGTTCACCTAAGAGAGTTGAATCTATGTTGAGATTCAGCGAGTCAGAAACACGTTTCTTCTAGGAGCTGCGTTGGGATATTCCCGAGTGAATGGGACCATAGGCTGTACAGAGAAATATCTGCTTCTAAAACCAAAAGTGTGCTATCAAACTGAATGGTTGTCAATGTGTGCATTCAACTGACAGAGTTAAACTCACGTTTGGATTCAGCGGTTTACAAACCCTTTCTGTGCAGAATGCCAAAACCGGTAATTCCAGCTCAATGCCGGCATCCGTACTAAACAGCAGGAAACTTCGTCTAAAATTCAGGAGAAACGTTTCTTTGAAACTGCTCTGCTGTGCGTTCGTTCACCTGAGAGTTGAATCTATGTTGAGATTCATCGAGTCAGAAACACGTTTCTTCTAGGAGCTGCGTTGGGATATTCCCGAGTGAATGGGACCATAGGCTGTACAGAGAAATATCTGCTTCTAAAACCAAAACGGAGCTATCTAACTGAATGGTTGTCAATGTGTGCATTCAACTGACAGAGTTAAACTCACGTGTGGATTCAGCGGTTTGCAAACCCTTTCTGTGCAGAATCCCAAAACCGGTATTTCCAGCCCAATGCCGGCATCCGTACTAAACAGCAGGAAACTTCGTCTAAAACTCAGGAGAAACGTTTCCTTGAAACTGCTCTGCTGTGCGTTCGTTCACCTAAGAGAGTTGAATCTATGTTGAGACTCAGCGAGTCAGAAACACGTTTCTTCTAGGAGCTGCGGTGGGATATTCCCGAGTGAATGGGACCATAGGCTGTACAGAGAAATATCTGCTTCTAAAACCAAAAGTGTTCTATCTAACTGAATGGTTGTCAATGTGTGCATTCAACTGACAGAGTTAAACTCACGTGTGGATTCAGCGGTTTGCAGACCCTTTCTGTGCAGAATCCCAAAACCGGTATTTCCAGTCCAATGCCGGCATACGTACTAAACAGCAGGAAACTTCGTCTAAAACTCAGGAGAAACGTTTCCTTGAAACTGCTCTGCTGTGCGTTCGTTCACCTAAGAGAGTTGAATCTATGTTGAGATTCAGCGAGTCAGAAACTCGTTTCTTCCAGGAGCTGCGTTGGGATATTCCCGAGTGAATGGGACCATAGGCTGTACAGAGAAATATCTGCTTCTAAAACCAAAAGTGTGCTATCAAACTGAATGGTTGTCAATGTGTGCATTCAACTGACAGAGTTAAACTCACGTGTGGATTCAGCGGTTTGCAAACCCTTTCTGTGCAGAATCCCAAAACCGGTATTTCCAGCCCAATGCCGGCATATGTACTAAACAGCAGGAAACTTCGTCTAAAACTCAGGAGAAACGTTTCCTTGAAACTGCTCTGCTGTGCGTTCGTTCACCTAAGAGAGTTGAATCTATGTTGAGATTCAGCGAGTCAGAAACACGTTTCTTCTAGGAGCTGCGTTGGGACATTCCCGAGTGAATGGGACCATAGGCTGTACAGAGAAATATATGCTTCTAAAACCAAAAGTGTGCTATCAAACTGAATGGTTGTCAATGTGTGCATTCAACTGACAGAGTTAAACTCACGTGTGGATTCAGCGGTTTGCAAACCCTTTCTGTGCAGAATCCCAAAACCGGTATTTCCAGCCCAATGCCGGCATCCGTACTAAACAGCAGGAAACTGCGTCTAAAACTCAGGAGAAACGTTTCCTTGAAACTGCTCTGCTGTGCATTCGTTCACCTAAGAGAGTTGAATCTATGTTGAGATTCAGCGAGTCAGAAACACGTTTCTTCTAGGAGCTGCGTTGGAATATTCCCGAGTGAATGGGACCATAGGCTGTACAGAGAAATATCTGCTTCTAAAACCAAAACGGAGCTATCTAACTGAATGGTTGTCAATGTGTGCATTCAACTGACAGAGTTAAACTCACGTGTGGATTCAGCGGTTTGCAAACCCTTTCTGTGCAGAATCCCAAAACCGGTATTTCCAGCCCAATGCCGGCATACGTACTAAACAGCAGGAAACTTCGTCTAAAACTCAGGAGAAACGTTTCCTTGAAACTGCTCTGCTGTGCGTTCGTTCACCTAAGAGAGTTGAATCTATGTTGAGATTCAGCGAGTCAGAAACACGTTTCTTCTAGGAGCTGCGTTGGAATATTCCCGAGTGAATGGGACCATAGGCTGTACAGAGAAATATCTGCTTCTAAAACCAAAAGGGTGGCATCTAACTGAATGGTTGTCAATGTGTGCATTCAACTGACAGAGTTAAACTCACGTGTGGATTCAGCGGTTTGCAAACCCTTTCTGTGCAGAATCCCAAAACCGGTATTTCCAGCCCAATGCCGGCATACGTACTAAACAGCAGGAAACTTCGTCTAAGACTCAGGAGAAACGTTTCCTTGAAACTGCTCTGCTGTGCGTTCGTTCACCTAAGAGAGTTGAATCTATGTTGAGATTCAGCGAGTCAGAAACACGTTTCTTCTAGGAGCTGCGTTGGGATATTCCCGAGTGAATGGGACCATAGGCTGTACAGAGAAATATCTGCTTCTAAAACCAAAAGTGTGCTATCAAACTGAATGGTTGTCAATGTGTGCATTCAACTGACAGAGTTAAACTCACGTGTGGATTCAGCGGTTTACAAACCCTTTCTGTGCAGAATGCCAAAACCGGTAATTCCAGCTCAATGCCGGCATCCGTACTAAACAGCAGGAAACTTCGTCTAAAATTCAGGAGAAACGTTTCTTTGAAACTGCTCTGCTGTGCGTTCGTTCACCTAAGAGAGTTGAATCTATGTTGAGATTCAGCGAGTCAGAAACACGTTTCTTCTAGGAGCTGCGTTGGGATATTCCCGAGTGAATGGGACCATAGGCTGTACAGAGAAATACCTGCTTCTAAAACCAAAACGGAGCTATCTAACTGAATGGTTGTCAATGTGTGCATTCAACTGACAGAGTTAAACTCACGTGTGGATTCAGCGGTTTGCAAACCCTTTCTGTGCAGAATCCCAAAACCGGTATTTCCAGCCCAATGCCGGCATCCGTACTAAACAGCAGGAAACTTCGTCTAAAACTCAGGAGAAACGTTTCCTTGAAACTGCTCTGCTGTGCATTCGTTCACCTAAGAGAGTTGAATCTATGTTGAGATTCAGCGAGTCAGAAACACGTTTCTTCTAGGAGCTGCGTTGGGATATTCCCGAGTGAATGGGACCATAGGCTGTACAGAGAAATATCTGCTTCTAAAACCAAAAGTGTGCTATCAAACTGAATGGTTGTCAATGTGTGCATTCAACTGACAGAGTTAAACTCACGTGTGGATTCAGCGGTTTGCAAACCCTTTCTGTACAGAATCCCAAAACCGGTATTTCCAGCCCAATGCCGGCATACGTACTAAACAGCAGGAAACTTCGTCTAAAACTCAGGAGAAACGTTTCCTTGAAACTGCTCTGCTGTGCGTTCGTTCACCTAAGAGAGTTGAATCTATGTTGAGATTCAGCGAGTCAGAAACACGTTTCTTCTAGGAGCTGCGGTGGGATATTCCCGAGTGAATGGGACCATAGGCAGTTAGAGAAATATCTGCTTCTAAAACCAAAAGGGTGCTATCAAACTGAATGGTTGTCAATGTGTGCTTTCAACTGACTGAGTTAAACTCACGTGTGGATTCAGCGGTTTGCAAACCCTTTCTGTGCAGAATCCCAAAACCGGTATTTCCAGCCCAATGCCGGCATCCGTACTAAACAGCAGGAAACTGCGTCTAAAACTCAGGAGAAACGTTTCCTTGAAACTGCTCTGCTGTGCGTTCGTTCACCTAAGAGAGTTGAATCTATGTTGAGATTCAGCGAGTCAGAAACACGTTTCTTCTAGGAGCTGCGTTGGGATATTCCCGAGTGAATGGGACCATAGGCTGTACAGAGAAATATCTGCTTCTAAAACCAAAAGTGTGCTATCAAACTGAATGGTTGTCAACGTGTGCATTCAACTGACAGAGTTAAACTCACGTTTGGATTCAGCGGTTTACAAACCCTTTCTGTGCAGAATGCCAAAACCGGTAATTCCAGCTCAATGCCGGCATCCGTACTAAACAGCAGGAAACTTCGTCTAAAATTCAGGAGAAACGTTTCTTTGAAACTGCTCTGCTGTGCGTTCGTTCACCTAAGAGAGTTGAATCTATGTTGAGATTCAGCGAGTCAGAAACACGTTTCTTCTAGGAGCTGCGTTGGGATATTCCCGAGTGAATGGGACCATAGGCTGTACAGAGAAATATCTGCTTCTAAAACCAAAACGGAGCTATCTAACTGAATGGTTGTCAATGTGTGCATTCAACTGACAGAGTTAAACTCCCGTGTGTATTCAGCGGTTTGCAAACCATTTCTGTGCAGAATCCCAAAACCGGTATGTCCAGCCCAATGCCGGCATCCGTACAAAACAGTAGGAAACTTCGTCTAAAACTCAGGAGAAACGTTTCCTTGAAACTGCTCTGCTGTGCGTTCGTTCACCTAAGAGAGTTGAATCTATGTTGAGATTCAGCGAGTCAGAAACACGTTTCTTCTAGGAGCTGCGTTGGGATATTACCGAGTGAATGGGACCATAGGCTGTACAGAGAAATATCTGCTTCTAAAACCAAAACGGAGCAAGCTAACTGAATGGTTGTCAATGTGTGCATTCAACTGACAGAGTTAAACTCACGTGTGGATTCAGCGGTTTGCAAATCCTTTCTGTGCAGAATCCCAAAACCGGTATGTCCAGCCCAATGCCAGCATCCGTACTAAACAGCAGGAAACTTCGTCTAAAACTCAGGAGAAACGTTTCTTTGAAACCGCTCTGCTGTGCGTTCGTTCACCTAAGAGAGTTGAATCTATGTTGAGATTCAGCGAGTCAGAAACACGTTTCTTCTAGGAGCTGCGTTGGGATATTCCCGAGTGAATGGGACCATAGGCTGTACAGAGAAATATCTGCTTCTAAAACCAAAACGGAGCTATCTAACTGATTGGTTGTCAATGTGTGCATTCAACTGACAGAGTTAAACTCACGTGTGGATTCAGCGGTTTGCAAACCCTTTCTGTGCAGAATCCCAAAACCGGTATTTCCAGTCCAATGCCGGCATACGTACTTAACAGCAGGAAACTTCGTCTAAGACTCAGGAGAAACGTTTCCTTGAAACTGCTCTGCTGTGCATTCGTTCACCTAAGAGGGTTGAATCTATGTTGAGATTCAGCGAGTCAGAAACACGTTTCTTCTAGGAGCTGCGTTGGGATATTCCCGAGTGAATGGGACCATAGGCTGTACAGAGAAATATCTGCTTCTAAAACCAAAAGTGTGCTATCAAACTGAATGGTTGTCAATGTGTGCATTCAACTGACAGAGTTAAACTCACGTGTGGATTCAGCAGTTTGCAAACCCTTTCTGTGCAGAATCCCAAAACCGGTATTTCCAGCCCAATGCCGGCATACGTACTAAACAGCAGGAAACTTCGTCTAAAACTCAGGAGAAACGTTTCCTTGAAACTGCTCTGCTGTGCGTTCGTTCACCTAAGAGACTTGAATCTATGTTGAGATTCAGCGAGTCAGAAACACGTTTCTTCTAGGAGGTGCGTTGGGATATTCCCGAGTGAATGGGACCATAGGCTGTATAGAGAAATATCTGCTTCTAAAACCAAAACGGAGCTATCTAACTGAATGGTTGTCAATGTGTGCATTCAACTGACAGAGTTAAACTCACCTGTGGATTCAGCAGTTTGCAAACCCTTTCTGTGCAGAATCCCAAAACCGGTATTTCCAGCCCAATGCCGGCATACGTACTAAACAGCAGGAAACTTCGTCTAAAACTCAGGAGAAACGTTTCCTTGAAACTGCTCTGCTGTGCGTTCGTTCACCTAAGAGAGTTGAATCTATGTTGAGATTCAGCGAGTCAGAAACACGTTTCTTCTAGGAGCTGCGTTGGAATATTCCCGAGGGAATGGGACCATAGGCTGTACAGAGAAATATCTGCTTCTAAAACCAAAAGTGTGCTATCAAACTGAATGGTTGTCAATGTGTGCATTCAACTGACAGAGTTAAACTCACGTGTGGATTCAGCGGTTTGCAAACCCTTTCTGTGCAGAATCCCAAAACCGGTATTTCCCGCCCAATGATGGCATCCGTACTAAACAGCAGGAAACTTCGTCTAAAACTCAGGAGAAACGTTTCCTTGAAACTGCTCTGCTGTGCGTTCGTTCACCTAAGAGAGTTGAATCTATGTTGAGATTCAGCGAGTCAGAAACACGTTTCTTCTAGGAGCTGCGTTGGGATATTCCCGAGTGAATGGGACCATAGGCTGTACAGAGAAATATCTGCTTCTAAAACCAAAAGTGTGCTATCAAACTGAATGGTTGTCAATGTGTGCATTCAACTGACAGAGTTAAACTCACGTTTGGATTCAGCGGTTTACAAACCCTTTCTGTGCAGAATGCCAAAACCGGTAATTCCAGCTCAATGCCGGCATCCGTACTAAACAGCAGGAAACTTCGTCTAAAATTCAGGAGAAACGTTTCTTTGAAACTGCTCTGCTGTGCGTTCGTTCACCTAAGAGAGTTGAATCTATGTTGAGATTCAGCGAGTCAGAAACACGTTTCTTCTAGGAGCTGCGTTGGGATATTCCCGAGTGAATGGGACCATAGGCTGTACAGAGAAATATCTGCTTCTAAAACCAAAACGGAGCTATCTAACTGAATGGTTGTCAATGTGTGCATTCAACTGACAGAGTTAAACTCACGTGTGGATTCAGCGGTTTGCAAACCCTTTCTGTGCAGAATCCCAAAACCGGTATTTCCAGCCCAATGCCGGCATCCGTACTAAACAGCAGGAAACTTCGTCTAAAACTCAGGAGAAACGTTTCCTTGAAACTGCTCTGCTGTGCGTTCGTTCACCTAAGAGAGTTGAATCTATGTTGAGACTCAGCGAGTCAGAAACACGTTTCTTCTAGGAGCTGCGGTGGGATATTCCCGAGTGAATGGGACCATAGGCTGTACAGAGAAATATCTGCTTCTAAAACCAAAAGTGTTCTATCTAACTGAATGGTTGTCAATGTGTGCATTCAACTGACAGAGTTAAACTCACGTGTGGATTCAGCGGTTTGCAGACCCTTTCTGTGCAGAATCCCAAAACCGGTATTTCCAGTCCAATGCCGGCATACGTACTAAACAGCAGGAAACTTCGTCTAAAACTCAGGAGAAACGTTTCCTTGAAACTGCTCTGCTGTGCGTTCGTTCACCTAAGAGAGTTGAATCTATGTTGAGATTCAGCGAGTCAGAAACTCGTTTCTTCCAGGAGCTGCGTTGGGATATTCCCGAGTGAATGGGACCATAGGCTGTACAGAGAAATATCTGCTTCTAAAACCAAAAGTGTGCTATCAAACTGAATGGTTGTCAATGTGTGCATTCAACTGACAGAGTTAAACTCACGTGTGGATTCAGCGGTTTGCAAACCCTTTCTGTGCAGAATCCCAAAACCGGTATTTCCAGCCCAATGCCGGCATATGTACTAAACAGCAGGAAACTTCGTCTAAAACTCAGGAGAAACGTTTCCTTGAAACTGCTCTGCTGTGCGTTCGTTCACCTAAGAGAGTTGAATCTATGTTGAGATTCAGCGAGTCAGAAACTCGTTTCTTCCAGGAGCTGCGTTGGGATATTCCCGAGTGAATGGGACCATAGGCTGTACAGAGAAATATCTGCTTCTAAAACCAAAAGTGTGCTATCAAACTGAATGGTTGTCAATGTGTGCATTCAACTGACAGAGTTAAACTCACGTGTGGATTCAGCGGTTTGCAAACCCTTTCTGTGCAGAATCCCAAAACCGGTATTTCCAGCCCAATGCCGGCATCCGTACTAAACAGCAGGAAACTGCGTCTAAAACTCAGGAGAAACGTTTCCTTGAAACTGCTCTGCTGTGCATTCGTTCACCTAAGAGAGTTGAATCTATGTTGAGATTCAGCGAGTCAGAAACACGTTTCTTCTAGGAGCTGCGTTGGAATATTCCCGAGTGAATGGGACCATAGGCTGTACAGAGAAATATCTGCTTCTAAAACCAAAACGGAGCTATCTAACTGAATGGTTGTCAATGTGTGCATTCAACTGACAGAGTTAAACTCACGTGTGGATTCAGCGGTTTGCAAACCCTTTCTGTGCAGAATCCCAAAACCGGTATTTCCAGCCCAATGCCGGCATCCGTACTAAACAGCAGGAAACTGCGTCTAAAACTCAGGAGAAACGTTTCCTTGAAACTGCTCTGCTGTGCATTCGTTCACCTAAGAGAGTTGAATCTATGTTGAGATTCAGCGAGTCAGAAACACGTTTCTTCTAGGAGCTGCGTTGGAATATTCCCGAGTGAATGGGACCATAGGCTGTACAGAGAAATATCTGCTTCTAAAACCAAAAGGGTGGCATCTAACTGAATGGTTGTCAATGTGTGCATTCAACTGACAGAGTTAAACTCACCTGTGGATTCAGCGGTTTGCAAACCCTTTCTGTGCAGAATCCCAAAACCGGTATTTCCAGCCCAATGCCGGCATACGTACTAAACAGCAGGAAACTTCGTCTAAGACTCAGGAGAAACGTTTCCTTGAAACTGCTCTGCTGTGCGTTCGTTCACCTAAGAGAGTTGAATCTATGTTGAGATTCAGCGAGTCAGAAACACGTTTCTTCTAGGAGCTGCGTTGGGATATTCCCGAGTGAATGGGACCATAGGCTGTACAGAGAAATATCTGCTTCTAAAACCAAAACGGAGCTATCTAACTGAATGGTTGTCAATGTGTGCATTCAACTGACAGAGTTAAACTCACGTGTGGATTCAGCGGTTTACAAACCCTTTCTGTGCAGAATGCCAAAACCGGTAATTCCAGCTCAATGCCGGCATCCGTACTAAACAGCAGGAAACTTCGTCTAAAATTCAGGAGAAACGTTTCTTTGAAACTGCTCTGCTGTGCGTTCGTTCACCTAAGAGAGTTGAATCTATGTTGAGATTCAGCGAGTCAGAAACACGTTTCTTCTAGGAGCTGCGTTGGGATATTCCCGAGTGAATGGGACCATAGGCTGTACAGAGAAATATCTGCTTCTAAAACCAAAACGGAGCTATCTAACTGAATGGTTGTCAATGTGTGCATTCAACTGACAGAGTTAAACTCACGTGTGGATTCAGCGGTTTGCAAACCCTTTCTGTGCAGAATCCCAAAACCGGTATTTCCAGCCCAATGCCGGCATCCGTACTAAACAGCAGGAAACTTCGTCTAAAACTCAGGAGAAACGTTTCCTTGAAACTGCTCTGCTGTGCATTCGTTCACCTAAGAGAGTTGAATCTATGTTGAGATTCAGCGAGTCAGAAACACGTTTCTTCTAGGAGCTGCGTTGGGATATTCCCGAGTGAATGGGACCATAGGCTGTACAGAGAAATATCTGCTTCTAAAACCAAAAGTGTGCTATCAAACTGAATGGTTGTCAATGTGTGCATTCAACTGACAGAGTTAAACTCACGTGTGGATTCAGCGGTTTGCAAACCCTTTCTGTACAGAATCCCAAAACCGGTATTTCCAGCCCAATGCCGGCATACGTACTAAACAGCAGGAAACTTCGTCTAAAACTCAGGAGAAACGTTTCCTTGAAACTGCTCTGCTGTGCGTTCGTTCACCTAAGAGAGTTGAATCTATGTTGAGACTCAGCGAGTCAGAAACACGTTTCTTCTAGGAGCTGCGGTGGGATATTCCCGAGTGAATGGGACCATAGGCAGTTAGAGAAATATCTGCTTCTAAAACCAAAAGGGTGCTATCAAACTGAATGGTTGTCAATGTGTGCTTTCAACTGACTGAGTTAAACTCACGTGTGGATTCAGCGGTTTGCAAACCCTTTCTGTGCAGAATCCCAAAACCGGTATTTCCAGCCCAATGCCGGCATCCGTACTAAACAGCAGGAAACTGCGTCTAAAACTCAGGAGAAACGTTTCCTTGAAACTGCTCTGCTGTGCGTTCGTTCACCTAAGAGAGTTGAATCTATGTTGAGATTCAGCGAGTCAGAAACACGTTTCTTCTAGGAGCTGCGTTGGGATAGTCAAGAGTGAATGGGACCATAGGCTGTACAGAGAAATATCTGCTTCTAAAACCAAAACGGAGCTATCTAACTGAATGGTTGTCAATGTGTGCATTCAACTGACAGAGTTAAACTCACGTGTGGATTCAGCGGTTTGCAAACCCTTTCTGTGCAGAATCCCAAAACCGGTATTTCCAGCCCAATGCCGGCATCCGTACTAAACAGCAGGAAACTTCGTCTAAAACTCAGGAGAAACGTTTCCTTGAAACTGCTCTGCTGTGCGTTCGTTCACCTAAGAGAGTTGAATCTATGTTGAGATTCAGCGAGTCAGAAACACGTTTCTTCTAGGAGCTGCGTTGGGATATTCCCGAGTGAATGGGACCATAGGCTGTACAGAGAAATATCTGCTTCTAAAACCAAAAGTGTGCTATCAAACTGAATGGTTGTCAACGTGTGCATTCAACTGACAGAGTTAAACTCACGTTTGGATTCAGCGGTTTACAAACCCTTTCTGTGCAGAATGCCAAAACCGGTAATTCCAGCTCAATGCCGGCATCCGTACTAAACAGCAGGAAACTTCGTCTAAAATTCAGGAGAAACGTTTCTTTGAAACTGCTCTGCTGTGCGTTCGTTCACCTAAGAGAGTTGAATCTATGTTGAGATTCAGCGAGTCAGAAACACGTTTCTTCTAGGAGCTGCGTTGGGATATTCCCGAGTGAATGGGACCATAGGCTGTACAGAGAAATATCTGCTTCTAAAACCAAAACGGAGCTATCTAACTGAATGGTTGTCAATGTGTGCATTCAACTGACAGAGTTAAACTCCCGTGTGTATTCAGCGGTTTGCAAACCATTTCTGTGCAGAATCCCAAAACCGGTATGTCCAGCCCAATGCCGGCATCCGTACAAAACAGTAGGAAACTTCGTCTAAATCTCAGGAGAAACGTTTCCTTGAAACTGCTCTGCTGTGCGTTCGTTCACCTAAGAGAGTTGAATCTATGTTGAGATTCAGCGAGTCAGAAACACGTTTCTTCTAGGAGCTGCGTTGGGATATTACCGAGTGAATGGGACCATAGGCTGTACAGAGAAATATCTGCTTCTAAAACCAAAACGGAGCAAGCTAACTGAATGGTTGTCAATGTGTGCATTCAACTGACAGAGTTAAACTCACGTGTGGATTCAGCGGTTTGCAAATCCTTTCTGTGCAGAATCCCAAAACCGGTATGTCCAGCCCAATGCCAGCATCCGTACTAAACAGCAGGAAACTTCGTCTAAAACTCAGGAGAAACGTTTCTTTGAAACCGCTCTGCTGTGCGTTCGTTCACCTAAGAGAGTTGAATCTATGTTGAGATTCAGCGAGTCAGAAACACGTTTCTTCTAGGAGCTGCGTTGGGATATTCCCGAGTGAATGGGACCATAGGCTGTACAGAGAAATATCTGCTTCTAAAACCAAAACGGAGCTATCTAACTGAATGGTTGTCAATGTGTGCATTCAACTGACAGAGTTAAACTCACGTGTGGATTCAGCGGTTTGCAAACCCTTTCTGTGCAGAATCCCAAAACCGGTATTTCCAGTCCAATGCCGGCATACGTACTTAACAGCAGGAAACTTCGTCTAAGACTCAGGAGAAACGTTTCCTTGAAGCTGCTCTGCTGTGCATTCGTTCACCTAAGAGGGTTGAATCTATGTTGAGATTCAGCGAGTCAGAAACACGTTTCTTCTAGGAGCTGCGTTGGGATATTCCCGAGTGAATGGGACCATAGGCTGTACAGAGAAATATCTGCTTCTAAAACCAAAAGTGTGCTATCAAACTGAATGGTTGTCAATGTGTGCATTCAACTGACAGAGTTAAACTCACGTGTGGATTCAGCAGTTTGCAAACCCTTTCTGTGCAGAATCCCAAAACCGGTATTTCCAGCCCAATGCCGGCATACGTACTAAACAGCAGGAAACTTCGTCTAAAACTCAGGAGAAACGTTTCCTTGAAACTGCTCTGCTGTGCGTTCGTTCACCTAAGAGACTTGAATCTATGTTGAGATTCAGCGAGTCAGAAACACGTTTCTTCTAGGAGGTGCGTTGGGATATTCCCGAGTGAATGGGACCATAGGCTGTATAGAGAAATATCTGCTTCTAAAACCAAAACGGAGCTATCTAACTGAATGGTTGTCAATGTGTGCATTCAACTGACAGAGTTAAACTCACCTGTGGATTCAGCAGTTTGCAAACCCTTTCTGTGCAGAATCCCAAAACCGGTATTTCCAGCCCAATGCCGGCATACGTACTAAACAGCAGGAAACTTCGTCTAAAACTCAGGAGAAACGTTTCCTTGAAACTGCTCTGCTGTGCGTTCGTTCACCTAAGAGAGTTGAATCTATGTTGAGATTCAGCGAGTCAGAAACACGTTTCTTCTAGGAGCTGCGTTGGAATATTCCCGAGGGAATGGGACCATAGGCTGTACAGAGAAATATCTGCTTCTAAAACCAAAAGTGTGCTATCAAACTGAATGGTTGTCAATGTGTGCATTCAACTGACAGAGTTAAACTCACGTGTGGATTCAGCGGTTTGCAAACCCTTTCTGTGCAGAATCCCAAAACCGGTATTTCCCGCCCAATGCCGGCATCCGTACTAAACAGCAGGAAACTTCGTCTAAAACTCAGGAGAAACGTTTCCTTGAAACTGCTCTGCTGTGCGTTCGTTCACCTAAGAGAGTTGAATCTATGTTGAGATTCAGCGAGTCAGAAACACGTTTCTTCTAGGAGCTGCGTTGGGATATTCCCGAGTGAATGGGACCATAGGCTGTACAGAGAAATATCTGCTTCTAAAACCAAAAGGGTGCTATCAAACTGAATGGTTGTCAATGTGTGCATTCAACTGACAGAGTTAAACTCACGTGTGGATTCAGCGGTTTACAAACCCTTTCTGTGCAGAATGCCAAAACCGGTAATTCCAGCTCAATGCCGGCATCCGTACTAAACAGCAGGAAACTTCGTCTAAAATTCAGGAGAAACGTTTCTTTGAAACTGCTCTGCTGTGCGTTCGTTCACCTAAGAGAGTTGAATCTATGTTGAGATTCAGCGAGTCAGAAACACGTTTCTTCTAGGAGCTGCGTTGGGATATTCCCGAGTGAATGGGACCATAGGCTGTACAGAGAAATATCTGCTTCTAAAACCAAAACGGAGCTATCTAACTGAATGGTTGTCAATGTGTGCATTCAACTGACAGAGTTAAACTCACGTGTGGATTCAGCGGTTTGCAAACCCTTTCTGTGCAGAATCCCAAAACCGGTATTTCCAGCCCAATGCCGGCATCCGTACTAAACAGCAGGAAACTTCGTCTAAAACTCAGGAGAAACGTTTCCTTGAAACTGCTCTGCTGTGCGTTCGTTCACCTAAGAGAGTTGAATCTATGTTGAGACTCAGCGAGTCAGAAACACGTTTCTTCTAGGAGCTGCGGTGGGATATTCCCGAGTGAATGGGACCATAGGCTGTACAGAGAAATATCTGCTTCTAAAACCAAAAGTGTTCTATCTAACTGAATGGTTGTCAATGTGTGCATTCAACTGACAGAGTTAAACTCACGTGTGGATTCAGCGGTTTGCAGACCCTTTCTGTGCAGAATCCCAAAACCGGTATTTCCAGTCCAATGCCGGCATACGTACTAAACAGCAGGAAACTTCGTCTAAAACTCAGGAGAAACGTTTCCTTGAAACTGCTCTGCTGTGCGTTCGTTCACCTAAGAGAGTTGAATCTATGTTGAGATTCAGCGAGTCAGAAACTCGTTTCTTCCAGGAGCTGCGTTGGGATATTCCCGAGTGAATGGGACCATAGGCTGTACAGAGAAATATCTGCTTCTAAAACCAAAAGTGTGCTATCAAACTGAATGGTTGTCAATGTGTGCATTCAACTGACAGAGTTAAACTCACGTGTGGATTCAGCGGTTTGCAAACCCTTTCTGTGCAGAATCCCAAAACCGGTATTTCCAGCCCAATGCCGGCATATGTACTAAACAGCAGGAAACTTCGTCTAAAACTCAGGAGAAACGTTTCCTTGAAACTGCTCTGCTGTGCGTTCGTTCACCTAAGAGAGTTGAATCTATGTTGAGATTCAGCGAGTCAGAAACACGTTTCTTCTAGGAGCTGCGTTGGGACATTCCCGAGTGAATGGGACCATAGGCTGTACAGAGAAATATCTGCTTCTAAAACCAAAAGTGTGCTATCAAACTGAATGGTTGTCAATGTGTGCATTCAACTGACAGAGTTAAACTCACGTGTGGATTCAGCGGTTTGCAAACCCTTTCTGTGCAGAATCCCAAAACCGGTATTTCCAGCCCAATGCCGGCATCCGTACTAAACAGCAGGAAACTGCGTCTAAAACTCAGGAGAAACGTTTCCTTGAAACTGCTCTGCTGTGCATTCGTTCACCTAAGAGAGTTGAATCTATGTTGAGATTCAGCGAGTCAGAAACACGTTTCTTCTAGGAGCTGCGTTGGAATATTCCCGAGTGAATGGGACCATAGGCTGTACAGAGAAATATCTGCTTCTAAAACCAAAACGGAGCTATCTAACTGAATGGTTGTCAATGTGTGCATTCAACTGACAGAGTTAAACTCACGTGTGGATTCAGCGGTTTGCAAACCCTTTCTGTGCAGAATCCCAAAACCGGTATTTCCAGCCCAATGCCGGCATACGTACTAAACAGCAGGAAACTTCGTCTAAAACTCAGGAGAAACGTTTCCTTGAAACTGCTCTGCTGTGCGTTCGTTCACCTAAGAGACTTGAATCTATGTTGAGATTCAGCGAGTCAGAAACACGTTTCTTCTAGGAGCTGCGTTGGGATATTCCCGAGTGAATGGGACCATAGGCTGTACAGAGAAATATCTGCTTCTAAAACCAAAACGGAGCTATCTAACTGAATGGTTGTCAATGTGTGCATTCAACTGACAGAGTTAAACTCACGTGTGGATTCAGCGGTTTGCAAACCCTTTCTGTGCAGAATCCCAAAACCGGTATTTCCAGCCCAATGCAGGCATACGTACTAAACAGCAGGAAAATTCGTCTAAAACTCAGGAGAAACGTTTCCTTGAAACTGCTCTGCTGTGCGTTCGTTCACCTAAGAGAGTTGAATCTATGTTGAGATTCAGCGAGTCAGAAACACGTTTCTTCTAGGAGCTGCGTTGGAATATTCCCGAGTGAATGGGACCATAGGTTGTACAGAGAAATATCTGCTTCTAAAACCAAAAGGGTGGAATCTAACTGAATGGTTGTCAATGTGTGCATTCAACTGACAGAGTTAAACTCACCTGTGGATTCAGCGGTTTGCAAACCCTTTCTGTGCAGAATCCCAAAACCGGTATTTCCAGCCCAATGCCGGCATACGTACTAAACAGCAGGAAACTTCGTCTAAGACTCAGGAGAAACGTTTCCTTGAAACTGCTCTGCTGTGCGTTCGTTCACCTAAGAGAGTTGAATCTATGTTGAGATTCAGCGAGTCAGAAACACGTTTCTTCTAGGAGCTGCGTTGGGATATTCCCGAGTGAATGGGACCATAGGCTGTACAGAGAAATATCTGCTTCTAAAACCAAAAGTGTGCTATCAAACTGAATGGTTGCCAATGTGTGCATTCAACTGACAGAGATAAACTCACGTGTGGATTCAGCGGTTTGCAAACCCTTTCTGTGCAGAATCCCAAAACCGGTATTTCCAGCCCAATGCCGGCATCCGTACTAAACAGCAGGAAACTTCGTCTAAAACTCAGGAGAAACGTTTCCTTGAAACTGCTCTGCTGTGCGTTCGTTCACCTAAGAGAGTTGAATCTATGTTGAGATTCAGCGAGTCAGAAACACGTTTCTTCTAGGAGCTGCGTTGGAATATTCCCGAGTGAATGGGACCATAGGTTGTACAGAGAAATATCTGCTTCTAAAACCAAAAGGGTGGAATCTAACTGAATGGTTGTCAATGTGTGCATTCAACTGACAGAGTTAAACTCACCTGTGGATTCAGCGGTTTGCAAACCCTTTCTGTGCAGAATCCCAAAACCGGTATTTCCAGCCCAATGCCGGCATACGTACTAAACAGCAGGAAACTTCGTCTAAGACTCAGGAGAAACGTTTCCTTGAAACTGCTCTGCTGTGCGTTCGTTCACCTAAGAGAGTTGAATCTATGTTGAGATTCAGCGAGTCAGAAACACGTTTCTTCTAGGAGCTGCGTTGGGATATTCCCGAGTGAATGGGACCATAGGCTGTACAGAGAAATATCTGCTTCTAAAACCAAAACGGAGCTATCTAACTGAATGGTTGTCAATGTGTGCATTCAACTGACAGAGTTAAACTCACGTGTGGATTCAGCGGTTTGCAAACCCTTTCTGTGCAGAATCCCAAAACCGGTATTTCCAGCCCAATGCCGGCATCCGTACTAAACAGCAGGAAACTTCGTCTAAAACTCAGGAGAAACGTTTCCTTGAAACTGCTCTGCTGTGCGTTCGTTCACCTAAGAGAGTTGAATCTATGTTGAGACTCAGCGAGTCAGAAACACGTTTCTTCTAGGAGCTGCGGTGGGATATTCCCGAGTGAATGGGACCATAGGCTGTACAGAGAAATATCTGCTTGTAAAACCAAAAGTGTTCTATCTAACTGAATGGTTGTCAATGTGTGCATTCAACTGACAGAGTTAAACTCACGTGTGGATTCAGCGGTTTGCAGACCCTTTCTGTGCAGAATCCCAAAACCGGTATTTCCAGTCCAATGCCGGCATACGTACTAAACAGCAGGAAACTTCGTCTAAAACTCAGGAGAAACGTTTCCTTGAAACTGCTCTGCTGTGCGTTCGTTCACCTAAGAGAGTTGAATCTATGTTGAGATTCAGCGAGTCAGAAACTCGTTTCTTCCAGGAGCTGCGTTGGGATATTCCCGAGTGAATGGGACCATAGGCTGTACAGAGAAATATCTGCTTCTAAAACCAAAAGTGTGCTATCAAACTGAATGGTTGTCAATGTGTGCATTCAACTGACAGAGTTAAACTCACGTGTGGATTCAGCGGTTTGCAAACCCTTTCTGTGCAGAATCCCAAAACCGGTATTTCCAGCCCAATGCCGGCATATGTACTAAACAGCAGGAAACTTCGTCTAAAACTCAGGAGAAACGTTTCCTTGAAACTGCTCTGCTGTGCGTTCGTTCACCTAAGAGAGTTGAATCTATGTTGAGATTCAGCGAGTCAGAAACTCGTTTCTTCCAGGAGCTGCGTTGGGATATTCCCGAGTGAATGGGACCATAGGCTGTACAGAGAAATATCTGCTTCTAAAACCAAAAGTGTGCTATCAAACTGAATGGTTGTCAATGTGTGCATTCAACTGACAGAGTTAAACTCACGTGTGGATTCAGCGGTTTGCAAACCCTTTCTGTGCAGAATCCCAAAACCGGTATTTCCAGCCCAATGCCGGCATCCGTACTAAACAGCAGGAAACTGCGTCTAAAACTCAGGAGAAACGTTTCCTTGAAACTGCTCTGCTGTGCATTCGTTCACCTAAGAGAGTTGAATCTATGTTGAGATTCAGCGAGTCAGAAACACGTTTCTTCTAGGAGCTGCGTTGGAATATTCCCGAGTGAATGGGACCATAGGCTGTACAGAGAAATATCTGCTTCTAAAACCAAAACGGAGCTATCTAACTGAATGGTTGTCAATGTGTGCATTCAACTGACAGAGTTAAACTCACGTGTGGATTCAGCGGTTTGCAAACCCTTTCTGTGCAGAATCCCAAAACCGGTATTTCCAGCCCAATGCCGGCATCCGTACTAAACAGCAGGAAACTGCGTCTAAAACTCAGGAGAAACGTTTCCTTGAAACTGCTCTGCTGTGCATTCGTTCACCTAAGAGAGTTGAATCTATGTTGAGATTCAGCGAGTCAGAAACACGTTTCTTCTAGGAGCTGCGTTGGAATATTCCCGAGTGAATGGGACCATAGGCTGTACAGAGAAATATCTGCTTCTAAAACCAAAAGGGTGGCATCTAACTGAATGGTTGTCAATGTGTGCATTCAACTGACAGAGTTAAACTCACCTGTGGATTCAGCGGTTTGCAAACCCTTTCTGTGCAGAATCCCAAAACCGGTATTTCCAGCCCAATGCCGGCATACGTACTAAACAGCAGGAAACTTCGTCTAAGACTCAGGAGAAACGTTTCCTTGAAACTGCTCTGCTGTGCGTTCGTTCACCTAAGAGAGTTGAATCTATGTTGAGATTCAGCGAGTCAGAAACACGTTTCTTCTAGGAGCTGCGTTGGGATATTCCCGAGTGAATGGGACCATAGGCTGTACAGAGAAATATCTGCTTCTAAAACCAAAAGTGTGCTATCAAACTGAATGGTTGTCAATGTGTGCATTCAACTGACAGAGTTAAACTCACGTGTGGATTCAGCGGTTTACAAACCCTTTCTGTGCAGAATGCCAAAACCGGTAATTCCAGCTCAATGCCGGCATCCGTACTAAACAGCAGGAAACTTCGTCTAAAATTCAGGAGAAACGTTTCTTTGAAACTGCTCTGCTGTGCGTTCGTTCACCTAAGAGAGTTGAATCTATGTTGAGATTCAGCGAGTCAGAAACACGTTTCTTCTAGGAGCTGCGTTGGGATATTCCCGAGTGAATGGGACCATAGGCTGTACAGAGAAATATCTGCTTCTAAAACCAAAACGGAGCTATCTAACTGAATGGTTGTCAATGTGTGCATTCAACTGACAGAGTTAAACTCACGTGTGGATTCAGCGGTTTGCAAACCCTTTCTGTGCAGAATCCCAAAACCGGTATTTCCAGCCCAATGCCGGCATCCGTACTAAACAGCAGGAAACTTCGTCTAAAACTCAGGAGAAACGTTTCCTTGAAACTGCTCTGCTGTGCATTCGTTCACCTAAGAGAGTTGAATCTATGTTGAGATTCAGCGAGTCAGAAACACGTTTCTTCTAGGAGCTGCGTTGGGATATTCCCGAGTGAATGGGACCATAGGCTGTACAGAGAAATATCTGCTTCTAAAACCAAAAGTGTGCTATCAAACTGAATGGTTGTCAATGTGTGCATTCAACTGACAGAGTTAAACTCACGTGTGGATTCAGCGGTTTGCAAACCCTTTCTGTACAGAATCCCAAAACCGGTATTTCCAGCCCAATGCCGGCATACGTACTAAACAGCAGGAAACTTCGTCTAAAACTCAGGAGAAACGTTTCCTTGAAACTGCTCTGCTGTGCGTTCGTTCACCTAAGAGAGTTGAATCTATGTTGAGACTCAGCGAGTCAGAAACACGTTTCTTCTAGGAGCTGCGGTGGGATATTCCCGAGTGAATGGGACCATAGGCAGTTAGAGAAATATCTGCTTCTAAAACCAAAAGGGTGCTATCAAACTGAATGGTTGTCAATGTGTGCTTTCAACTGACTGAGTTAAACTCACGTGTGGATTCAGCGGTTTGCAAACCCTTTCTGTGCAGAATCCCAAAACCGGTATTTCCAGCCCAATGCCGGCATCCGTACTAAACAGCAGGAAACTGCGTCTAAAACTCAGGAGAAACGTTTCCTTGAAACTGCTCTGCTGTGCGTTCGTTCACCTAAGAGAGTTGAATCTATGTTGAGATTCAGCGAGTCAGAAACACGTTTCTTCTAGGAGCTGCGTTGGGATAGTCAAGAGTGAATGGGACCATAGGCTGTACAGAGAAATATCTGCTTCTAAAACCAAAACGGAGCTATCTAACTGAATGGTTGTCAATGTGTGCATTCAACTGACAGAGTTAAACTCACGTGTGGATTCAGCGGTTTGCAAACCCTTTCTGTGCAGAATCCCAAAACCGGTATTTCCAGCCCAATGCCGGCATCCGTACTAAACAGCAGGAAACTTCGTCTAAAACTCAGGAGAAACGTTTCCTTGAAACTGCTCTGCTGTGCGTTCGTTCACCTAAGAGAGTTGAATCTATGTTGAGATTCAGCGAGTCAGAAACACGTTTCTTCTAGGAGCTGCGTTGGGATATTCCCGAGTGAATGGGACCATAGGCTGTACAGAGAAATATCTGCTTCTAAAACCAAAAGTGTGCTATCAAACTGAATGGTTGTCAACGTGTGCATTCAACTGACAGAGTTAAACTCACGTTTGGATTCAGCGGTTTACAAACCCTTTCTGTGCAGAATGCCAAAACCGGTAATTCCAGCTCAATGCCGGCATCCGTACTAAACAGCAGGAAACTTCGTCTAAAATTCAGGAGAAACGTTTCTTTGAAACTGCTCTGCTGTGCGTTCGTTCACCTAAGAGAGTTGAATCTATGTTGAGATTCAGCGAGTCAGAAACACGTTTCTTCTAGGAGCTGCGTTGGGATATTCCCGAGTGAATGGGACCATAGGCTGTACAGAGAAATATCTGCTTCTAAAACCAAAACGGAGCTATCTAACTGAATGGTTGTCAATGTGTGCATTCAACTGACAGAGTTAAACTCCCGTGTGTATTCAGCGGTTTGCAAACCATTTCTGTGCAGAATCCCAAAACCGGTATGTCCAGCCCAATGCCGGCATCCGTACAAAACAGTAGGAAACTTCGTCTAAAACTCAGGAGAAACGTTTCCTTGAAACTGCTCTGCTGTGCGTTCGTTCACCTAAGAGAGTTGAATCTATGTTGAGATTCAGCGAGTCAGAAACACGTTTCTTCTAGGAGCTGCGTTGGGATATTACCGAGTGAATGGGACCATAGGCTGTACAGAGAAATATCTGCTTCTAAAACCAAAACGGAGCAAGCTAACTGAATGGTTGTCAATGTGTGCATTCAACTGACAGAGTTAAACTCACGTGTGGATTCAGCGGTTTGCAAATCCTTTCTGTGCAGAATCCCAAAACCGGTATGTCCAGCCCAATGCCAGCATCCGTACTAAACAGCAGGAAACTTCGTCTAAAACTCAGGAGAAACGTTTCTTTGAAACCGCTCTGCTGTGCGTTCGTTCACCTAAGAGAGTTGAATCTATGTTGAGATTCAGCGAGTCAGAAACACGTTTCTTCTAGGAGCTGCGTTGGGATATTCCCGAGTGAATGGGACCATAGGCTGTACAGAGAAATATCTGCTTCTAAAACCAAAACGGAGCTATCTAACTGAATGGTTGTCAATGTGTGCATTCAACTGACAGAGTTAAACTCACGTGTGGATTCAGCGGTTTGCAAACCCTTTCTGTGCAGAATCCCAAAACCGGTATTTCCAGTCCAATGCCGGCATACGTACTTAACAGCAGGAAACTTCGTCTAAGACTCAGGAGAAACGTTTCCTTGAAGCTGCTCTGCTGTGCATTCGTTCACCTAAGAGGGTTGAATCTATGTTGAGATTCAGCGAGTCAGAAACACGTTTCTTCTAGGAGCTGCGTTGGGATATTCCCGAGTGAATGGGACCATAGGCTGTACAGAGAAATATCTGCTTCTAAAACCAAAAGTGTGCTATCAAACTGAATGGTTGTCAATGTGTGCATTCAACTGACAGAGTTAAACTCACGTGTGGATTCAGCAGTTTGCAAACCCTTTCTGTGCAGAATCCCAAAACCGGTATTTCCAGCCCAATGCCGGCATACGTACTAAACAGCAGGAAACTTCGTCTAAAACTCAGGAGAAACGTTTCCTTGAAACTGCTCTGCTGTGCGTTCGTTCACCTAAGAGACTTGAATCTATGTTGAGATTCAGCGAGTCAGAAACACGTTTCTTCTAGGAGGTGCGTTGCGATATTCCCGAGTGAATGGGACCATAGGCTGTATAGAGAAATATCTGCTTCTAAAACCAAAACGGAGCTATCTAACTGAATGGTTGTCAATGTGTGCATTCAACTGACAGAGTTAAACTCACCTGTGGATTCAGCAGTTTGCAAACCCTTTCTGTGCAGAATCCCAAAACCGGTATTTCCAGCCCAATGCCGGCATACGTACTAAACAGCAGGAAACTTCGTCTAAAACTCAGGAGAAACGTTTCCTTGAAACTGCTCTGCTGTGCGTTCGTTCACCTAAGAGAGTTGAATCTATGTTGAGATTCAGCGAGTCAGAAACACGTTTCTTCTAGGAGCTGCGTTGGAATATTCCCGAGGGAATGGGACCATAGGCTGTACAGAGAAATATCTGCTTCTAAAACCAAAAGTGTGCTATCAAACTGAATGGTTGTCAATGTGTGCATTCAACTGACAGAGTTAAACTCACGTGTGGATTCAGCGGTTTGCAAACCCTTTCTGTGCAGAATCCCAAAACCGGTATTTCCCGCCCAATGCCGGCATCCGTACTAAACAGCAGGAAACTTCGTCTAAAACTCAGGAGAAACGTTTCCTTGAAACTGCTCTGCTGTGCGTTCGTTCACCTAAGAGAGTTGAATCTATGTTGAGATTCAGCGAGTCAGAAACACGTTTCTTCTAGGAGCTGCGTTGGGATATTCCCGAGTGAATGGGACCATAGGCTGTACAGAGAAATATCTGCTTCTAAAACCAAAAGGGTGCTATCAAACTGAATGGTTGTCAATGTGTGCATTCAACTGACAGAGTTAAACTCACGTGTGGATTCAGCGGTTTACAAACCCTTTCTGTGCAGAATGCCAAAACCGGTAATTCCAGCTCAATGCCGGCATCCGTACTAAACAGCAGGAAACTTCGTCTAAAATTCAGGAGAAACGTTTCTTTGAAACTGCTCTGCTGTGCGTTCGTTCACCTAAGAGAGTTGAATCTATGTTGAGATTCAGCGAGTCAGAAACACGTTTCTTCTAGGAGCTGCGTTGGGATATTCCCGAGTGAATGGGACCATAGGCTGTACAGAGAAATATCTGCTTCTAAAACCAAAACGGAGCTATCTAACTGAATGGTTGTCAATGTGTGCATTCAACTGACAGAGTTAAACTCACGTGTGGATTCAGCGGTTTGCAAACCCTTTCTGTGCAGAATCCCAAAACCGGTATTTCCAGCCCAATGCCGGCATCCGTACTAAACAGCAGGAAACTTCGTCTAAAACTCAGGAGAAACGTTTCCTTGAAACTGCTCTGCTGTGCGTTCGTTCACCTAAGAGAGTTGAATCTATGTTGAGACTCAGCGAGTCAGAAACACGTTTCTTCTAGGAGCTGCGGTGGGATATTCCCGAGTGAATGGGACCATAGGCTGTACAGAGAAATATCTGCTTCTAAAACCAAAAGTGTTCTATCTAACTGAATGGTTGTCAATGTGTGCATTCAACTGACAGAGTTAAACTCACGTGTGGATTCAGCGGTTTGCAGACCCTTTCTGTGCAGAATCCCAAAACCGGTATTTCCAGTCCAATGCCGGCATACGTACTAAACAGCAGGAAACTTCGTCTAAAACTCAGGAGAAACGTTTCCTTGAAACTGCTCTGCTGTGCGTTCGTTCACCTAAGAGAGTTGAATCTATGTTGAGATTCAGCGAGTCAGAAACTCGTTTCTTCCAGGAGCTGCGTTGGGATATTCCCGAGTGAATGGGACCATAGGCTGTACAGAGAAATATCTGCTTCTAAAACCAAAAGTGTGCTATCAAACTGAATGGTTGTCAATGTGTGCATTCAACTGACAGAGTTAAACTCACGTGTGGATTCAGCGGTTTGCAAACCCTTTCTGTGCAGAATCCCAAAACCGGTATTTCCAGCCCAATGCCGGCATATGTACTAAACAGCAGGAAACTTCGTCTAAAACTCAGGAGAAACGTTTCCTTGAAACTGCTCTGCTGTGCGTTCGTTCACCTAAGAGAGTTGAATCTATGTTGAGATTCAGCGAGTCAGAAACACGTTTCTTCTAGGAGCTGCGTTGGGACATTCCCGAGTGAATGGGACCATAGGCTGTACAGAGAAATATCTGCTTCTAAAACCAAAAGTGTGCTATCAAACTGAATGGTTGTCAATGTGTGCATTCAACTGACAGAGTTAAACTCACGTGTGGATTCAGCGGTTTGCAAACCCTTTCTGTGCAGAATCCCAAAACCGGTATTTCCAGCCCAATGCCGGCATCCGTACTAAACAGCAGGAAACTGCGTCTAAAACTCAGGAGAAACGTTTCCTTGAAACTGCTCTGCTGTGCATTCGTTCACCTAAGAGAGTTGAATCTATGTTGAGATTCAGCGAGTCAGAAACACGTTTCTTCTAGGAGCTGCGTTGGAATATTCCCGAGTGAATGGGACCATAGGCTGTACAGAGAAATATCTGCTTCTAAAACCAAAAGTGTGCTATCAAACTGAATGGTTGTCAATGTGTGCATTCAACTGACAGAGTTAAACTCACGTTTGGATTCAGCGGTTTACAAACCCTTTCTGTGCAGAATGCCAAAACCGGTAATTCCAGCTCAATGCCGGCATCCGTACTAAACAGCAGGAAACTTCGTCTAAAATTCAGGAGAAACGTTTCTTTGAAACTGCTCTGCTGTGCGTTCGTTCACCTAAGAGAGTTGAATCTATGTTGAGATTCAGCGAGTCAGAAACACGTTTCTTCTAGGAGCTGCGTTGGGATATTCCCGAGTGAATGGGACCATAGGCTGTACAGAGAAATATCTGCTTCTAAAACCAAAACGGAGCTATCTAACTGAATGGTTGTCAATGTGTGCATTCAACTGACAGAGTTAAACTCACGTGTGGATTCAGCGGTTTGCAAACCCTTTCTGTACAGAATCCCAAAACCGGTATTTCCAGCCCAATGCCGGCATACGTACTAAACAGCAGGAAACTTCGTCTAAAACTCAGGAGAAACGTTTCCTTGAAACTGCTCTGCTGTGCGTTCGTTCACCTAAGAGAGTTGAATCTATGTTGAGACTCAGCGAGTCAGAAACACGTTTCTTCTAGGAGCTGCGGTGGGATATTCCCGAGTGAATGGGACCATAGGCTGTTAGAGAAATATCTGCTTCTAAAACCAAAAGGGTGCTATCAAACTGAATGGTTGTCAATGTGTGCATTCAACTGACAGAGTTAAACTCACTTGTGGATTCAGCAGTTTGCAAACCCTTTCTGTGCAGAATCCCAAAAGCAGTATTTCCAGCCCAATGCCGGCATACGTACTAAACAGCAGGAAACTTTGTCTAAAACTCAGGAGAAACGTTTCCTTGAAACTGCTCTGCTGTGCGTTCGTTCACCTAAGAGACTTGAATCTATGTTGAGATTCAGCGAGTCAGAAACACGTTTCTTCTAGGAGGTGCGTTGGGATATTCCCGAGTGAATGGGACCATAGGCTGTACAGAGAAATATCTGCTTCTAAAACCAAAACGGAGCTATCTAACTGAATGGTTGTCAATGTGTGCATTCAACTGACAGAGTTAAACTCACGTGTGGATTCAGCGGTTTGCAAACCCTTTCTATGCAGAATCCCAAAACCGGTATTTCCAGCCCAATGCCGGCATCCGTACTAAACAGCAGGAAACTGCGTCTAAAACTCAGGAGAAACGTTTCCTTGAAACTGCTCTGCTGTGCATTCGTTCACCTAAGAGAGTTGAATCTATGTTGAGATTCAGCGAGTCAGAAACACGTTTCTTCTAGGAGCTGCGTTGGAATATTCCCGAGTGAATGGGACCATAGGCTGTACAGAGAAATATCTGCTTCTAAAACCAAAAGGGTGGCATCTAACTGAATGGTTGTCAATGTGTGCATTCAACTGACAGAGTTAAACTCACCTGTGGATTCAGCGGTTTGCAAACCCTTTCTGTGCAGAATCCCAAAACCGGTATTTCCAGCCCAATGCCGGCATACGTACTAAACAGCAGGAAACTTCGTCTAAGACTCAGGAGAAACGTTTCCTTGAAACTGCTCTGCTGTGCGTTCGTTCACCTAAGAGAGTTGAATCTATGTTGAGATTCAGCGAGTCAGAAACACGTTTCTTCTAGGAGCTGCGTTGGGATATTCCCGAGTGAATGGGACCATAGGCTGTACAGAGAAATATCTGCTTCTAAAACCAAAAGTGTGCTATCAAACTGAATGGTTGTCAATGTGTGCATTCAACTGACAGAGTTAAACTCACGTGTGGATTCAGCGGTTTACAAACCCTTTCTGTGCAGAATGCCAAAACCGGTAATTCCAGCTCAATGCCGGCATCCGTACTAAACAGCAGGAAACTTCGTCTAAAATTCAGGAGAAACGTTTCTTTGAAACTGCTCTGCTGTGCGTTCGTTCACCTAAGAGAGTTGAATCTATGTTGAGATTCAGCGAGTCAGAAACACGTTTCTTCTAGGAGCTGCGTTGGGATATTCCCGAGTGAATGGGACCATAGGCTGTACAGAGAAATATCTGCTTCTAAAACCAAAACGGAGCTATCTAACTGAATGGTTGTCAATGTGTGCATTCAACTGACAGAGTTAAACTCACGTGTGGATTCAGCGGTTTGCAAACCCTTTCTGTGCAGAATCCCAAAACCGGTATTTCCAGCCCAATGCCGGCATCCGTACTAAACAGCAGGAAACTTCGTCTAAAACTCAGGAGAAACGTTTCCTTGAAACTGCTCTGCTGTGCATTCGTTCACCTAAGAGAGTTGAATCTATGTTGAGATTCAGCGAGTCAGAAACACGTTTCTTCTAGGAGCTGCGTTGGGATATTCCCGAGTGAATGGGACCATAGGCTGTACAGAGAAATATCTGCTTCTAAAACCAAAAGTGTGCTATCAAACTGAATGGTTGTCAATGTGTGCATTCAACTGACAGAGTTAAACTCACGTGTGGATTCAGCGGTTTGCAAACCCTTTCTGTACAGAATCCCAAAACCGGTATTTCCAGCCCAATGCCGGCATACGTACTAAACAGCAGGAAACTTCGTCTAAAACTCAGGAGAAACGTTTCCTTGAAACTGCTCTGCTGTGCGTTCGTTCACCTAAGAGAGTTGAATCTATGTTGAGACTCAGCGAGTCAGAAACACGTTTCTTCTAGGAGCTGCGGTGGGATATTCCCGAGTGAATGGGACCATAGGCAGTTAGAGAAATATCTGCTTCTAAAACCAAAAGGGTGCTATCAAACTGAATGGTTGTCAATGTGTGCTTTCAACTGACTGAGTTAAACTCACGTGTGGATTCAGCGGTTTGCAAACCCTTTCTGTGCAGAATCCCAAAACCGGTATTTCCAGCCCAATGCCGGCATCCGTACTAAACAGCAGGAAACTGCGTCTAAAACTCAGGAGAAACGTTTCCTTGAAACTGCTCTGCTGTGCGTTCGTTCACCTAAGAGAGTTGAATCTATGTTGAGATTCAGCGAGTCAGAAACACGTTTCTTCTAGGAGCTGCGTTGGGATAGTCAAGAGTGAATGGGACCATAGGCTGTACAGAGAAATATCTGCTTCTAAAACCAAAACGGAGCTATCTAACTGAATGGTTGTCAATGTGTGCATTCAACTGACAGAGTTAAACTCACGTGTGGATTCAGCGGTTTGCAAACCCTTTCTGTGCAGAATCCCAAAACCGGTATTTCCAGCCCAATGCCGGCATCCGTACTAAACAGCAGGAAACTTCGTCTAAAACTCAGGAGAAACGTTTCCTTGAAACTGCTCTGCTGTGCGTTCGTTCACCTAAGAGAGTTGAATCTATGTTGAGATTCAGCGAGTCAGAAACACGTTTCTTCTAGGAGCTGCGTTGGGATATTCCCGAGTGAATGGGACCATAGGCTGTACAGAGAAATATCTGCTTCTAAAACCAAAAGTGTGCTATCAAACTGAATGGTTGTCAACGTGTGCATTCAACTGACAGAGTTAAACTCACGTTTGGATTCAGCGGTTTACAAACCCTTTCTGTGCAGAATGCCAAAACCGGTAATTCCAGCTCAATGCCGGCATCCGTACTAAACAGCAGGAAACTTCGTCTAAAATTCAGGAGAAACGTTTCTTTGAAACTGCTCTGCTGTGCGTTCGTTCACCTAAGAGAGTTGAATCTATGTTGAGATTCAGCGAGTCAGAAACACGTTTCTTCTAGGAGCTGCGTTGGGATATTCCCGAGTGAATGGGACCATAGGCTGTACAGAGAAATATCTGCTTCTAAAACCAAAACGGAGCTATCTAACTGAATGGTTGTCAATGTGTGCATTCAACTGACAGAGTTAAACTCCCGTGTGTATTCAGCGGTTTGCAAACCATTTCTGTGCAGAATCCCAAAACCGGTATGTCCAGCCCAATGCCGGCATCCGTACAAAACAGTAGGAAACTTCGTCTAAAACTCAGGAGAAACGTTTCCTTGAAACTGCTCTGCTGTGCGTTCGTTCACCTAAGAGAGTTGAATCTATGTTGAGATTCAGCGAGTCAGAAACACGTTTCTTCTAGGAGCTGCGTTGGGATATTACCGAGTGAATGGGACCATAGGCTGTACAGAGAAATATCTGCTTCTAAAACCAAAACGGAGCAAGCTAACTGAATGGTTGTCAATGTGTGCATTCAACTGACAGAGTTAAACTCACGTGTGGATTCAGCGGTTTGCAAATCCTTTCTGTGCAGAATCCCAAAACCGGTATGTCCAGCCCAATGCCAGCATCCGTACTAAACAGCAGGAAACTTCGTCTAAAACTCAGGAGAAACGTTTCTTTGAAACCGCTCTGCTGTGCGTTCGTTCACCTAAGAGAGTTGAATCTATGTTGAGATTCAGCGAGTCAGAAACACGTTTCTTCTAGGAGCTGCGTTGGGATATTCCCGAGTGAATGGGACCATAGGCTGTACAGAGAAATATCTGCTTCTAAAACCAAAACGGAGCTATCTAACTGAATGGTTGTCAATGTGTGCATTCAACTGACAGAGTTAAACTCACGTGTGGATTCAGCGGTTTGCAAACCCTTTCTGTGCAGAATCCCAAAACCGGTATTTCCAGTCCAATGCCGGCATACGTACTTAACAGCAGGAAACTTCGTCTAAGACTCAGGAGAAACGTTTCCTTGAAGCTGCTCTGCTGTGCATTCGTTCACCTAAGAGGGTTGAATCTATGTTGAGATTCAGCGAGTCAGAAACACGTTTCTTCTAGGAGCTGCGTTGGGATATTCCCGAGTGAATGGGACCATAGGCTGTACAGAGAAATATCTGCTTCTAAAACCAAAAGTGTGCTATCAAACTGAATGGTTGTCAATGTGTGCATTCAACTGACAGAGTTAAACTCACGTGTGGATTCAGCAGTTTGCAAACCCTTTCTGTGCAGAATCCCAAAACCGGTATTTCCAGCCCAATGCCGGCATACGTACTAAACAGCAGGAAACTTCGTCTAAAACTCAGGAGAAACGTTTCCTTGAAACTGCTCTGCTGTGCGTTCGTTCACCTAAGAGACTTGAATCTATGTTGAGATTCAGCGAGTCAGAAACACGTTTCTTCTAGGAGGTGCGTTGCGATATTCCCGAGTGAATGGGACCATAGGCTGTATAGAGAAATATCTGCTTCTAAAACCAAAACGGAGCTATCTAACTGAATGGTTGTCAATGTGTGCATTCAACTGACAGAGTTAAACTCACCTGTGGATTCAGCAGTTTGCAAACCCTTTCTGTGCAGAATCCCAAAACCGGTATTTCCAGCCCAATGCCGGCATACGTACTAAACAGCAGGAAACTTCGTCTAAAACTCAGGAGAAACGTTTCCTTGAAACTGCTCTGCTGTGCGTTCGTTCACCTAAGAGAGTTGAATCTATGTTGAGATTCAGCGAGTCAGAAACACGTTTCTTCTAGGAGCTGCGTTGGAATATTCCCGAGGGAATGGGACCATAGGCTGTACAGAGAAATATCTGCTTCTAAAACCAAAAGTGTGCTATCAAACTGAATGGTTGTCAATGTGTGCATTCAACTGACAGAGTTAAACTCACGTGTGGATTCAGCGGTTTGCAAACCCTTTCTGTGCAGAATCCCAAAACCGGTATTTCCCGCCCAATGCCGGCATCCGTACTAAACAGCAGGAAACTTCGTCTAAAACTCAGGAGAAACGTTTCCTTGAAACTGCTCTGCTGTGCGTTCGTTCACCTAAGAGAGTTGAATCTATGTTGAGATTCAGCGAGTCAGAAACACGTTTCTTCTAGGAGCTGCGTTGGGATATTCCCGAGTGAATGGGACCATAGGCTGTACAGAGAAATATCTGCTTCTAAAACCAAAAGGGTGCTATCAAACTGAATGGTTGTCAATGTGTGCATTCAACTGACAGAGTTAAACTCACGTGTGGATTCAGCGGTTTACAAACCCTTTCTGTGCAGAATGCCAAAACCGGTAATTCCAGCTCAATGCCGGCATCCGTACTAAACAGCAGGAAACTTCGTCTAAAATTCAGGAGAAACGTTTCTTTGAAACTGCTCTGCTGTGCGTTCGTTCACCTAAGAGAGTTGAATCTATGTTGAGATTCAGCGAGTCAGAAACACGTTTCTTCTAGGAGCTGCGTTGGGATATTCCCGAGTGAATGGGACCATAGGCTGTACAGAGAAATATCTGCTTCTAAAACCAAAACGGAGCTATCTAACTGAATGGTTGTCAATGTGTGCATTCAACTGACAGAGTTAAACTCACGTGTGGATTCAGCGGTTTGCAAACCCTTTCTGTGCAGAATCCCAAAACCGGTATTTCCAGCCCAATGCCGGCATCCGTACTAAACAGCAGGAAACTTCGTCTAAAACTCAGGAGAAACGTTTCCTTGAAACTGCTCTGCTGTGCGTTCGTTCACCTAAGAGAGTTGAATCTATGTTGAGACTCAGCGAGTCAGAAACACGTTTCTTCTAGGAGCTGCGGTGGGATATTCCCGAGTGAATGGGACCATAGGCTGTACAGAGAAATATCTGCTTCTAAAACCAAAAGTGTTCTATCTAACTGAATGGTTGTCAATGTGTGCATTCAACTGACAGAGTTAAACTCACGTGTGGATTCAGCGGTTTGCAGACCCTTTCTGTGCAGAATCCCAAAACCGGTATTTCCAGTCCAATGCCGGCATACGTACTAAACAGCAGGAAACTTCGTCTAAAACTCAGGAGAAACGTTTCCTTGAAACTGCTCTGCTGTGCGTTCGTTCACCTAAGAGAGTTGAATCTATGTTGAGATTCAGCGAGTCAGAAACTCGTTTCTTCCAGGAGCTGCGTTGGGATATTCCCGAGTGAATGGGACCATAGGCTGTACAGAGAAATATCTGCTTCTAAAACCAAAAGTGTGCTATCAAACTGAATGGTTGTCAATGTGTGCATTCAACTGACAGAGTTAAACTCACGTGTGGATTCAGCGGTTTGCAAACCCTTTCTGTGCAGAATCCCAAAACCGGTATTTCCAGCCCAATGCCGGCATATGTACTAAACAGCAGGAAACTTCGTCTAAAACTCAGGAGAAACGTTTCCTTGAAACTGCTCTGCTGTGCGTTCGTTCACCTAAGAGAGTTGAATCTATGTTGAGATTCAGCGAGTCAGAAACACGTTTCTTCTAGGAGCTGCGTTGGGACATTCCCGAGTGAATGGGACCATAGGCTGTACAGAGAAATATCTGCTTCTAAAACCAAAAGTGTGCTATCAAACTGAATGGTTGTCAATGTGTGCATTCAACTGACAGAGTTAAACTCACGTGTGGATTCAGCGGTTTGCAAACCCTTTCTGTGCAGAATCCCAAAACCGGTATTTCCAGCCCAATGCCGGCATCCGTACTAAACAGCAGGAAACTGCGTCTAAAACTCAGGAGAAACGTTTCCTTGAAACTGCTCTGCTGTGCATTCGTTCACCTAAGAGAGTTGAATCTATGTTGAGATTCAGCGAGTCAGAAACACGTTTCTTCTAGGAGCTGCGTTGGAATATTCCCGAGTGAATGGGACCATAGGCTGTACAGAGAAATATCTGCTTCTAAAACCAAAAGTGTGCTATCAAACTGAATGGTTGTCAATGTGTGCATTCAACTGACAGAGTTAAACTCACGTTTGGATTCAGCGGTTTACAAACCCTTTCTGTGCAGAATGCCAAAACCGGTAATTCCAGCTCAATGCCGGCATCCGTACTAAACAGCAGGAAACTTCGTCTAAAATTCAGGAGAAACGTTTCTTTGAAACTGCTCTGCTGTGCGTTCGTTCACCTAAGAGAGTTGAATCTATGTTGAGATTCAGCGAGTCAGAAACACGTTTCTTCTAGGAGCTGCGTTGGGATATTCCCGAGTGAATGGGACCATAGGCTGTACAGAGAAATATCTGCTTCTAAAACCAAAACGGAGCTATCTAACTGAATGGTTGTCAATGTGTGCATTCAACTGACAGAGTTAAACTCACGTGTGGATTCAGCGGTTTGCAAACCCTTTCTGTACAGAATCCCAAAACCGGTATTTCCAGCCCAATGCCGGCATACGTACTAAACAGCAGGAAACTTCGTCTAAAACTCAGGAGAAACGTTTCCTTGAAACTGCTCTGCTGTGCGTTCGTTCACCTAAGAGAGTTGAATCTATGTTGAGACTCAGCGAGTCAGAAACACGTTTCTTCTAGGAGCTGCGGTGGGATATTCCCGAGTGAATGGGACCATAGGCTGTTAGAGAAATATCTGCTTCTAAAACCAAAAGGGTGCTATCAAACTGAATGGTTGTCAATGTGTGCATTCAACTGACAGAGTTAAACTCACTTGTGGATTCAGCAGTTTGCAAACCCTTTCTGTGCAGAATCCCAAAAGCAGTATTTCCAGCCCAATGCCGGCATACGTACTAAACAGCAGGAAACTTTGTCTAAAACTCAGGAGAAACGTTTCCTTGAAACTGCTCTGCTGTGCGTTCGTTCACCTAAGAGACTTGAATCTATGTTGAGATTCAGCGAGTCAGAAACACGTTTCTTCTAGGAGGTGCGTTGGGATATTCCCGAGTGAATGGGACCATAGGCTGTACAGAGAAATATCTGCTTCTAAAACCAAAACGGAGCTATCTAACTGAATGGTTGTCAATGTGTGCATTCAACTGACAGAGTTAAACTCACGTGTGGATTCAGCGGTTTGCAAACCCTTTCTATGCAGAATCCCAAAACCGGTATTTCCAGCCCAATGCCGGCATCCGTACTAAACAGCAGGAAACTTCGTCTAAAACTCAGGAGAAACGTTTCCTTGAAACTGCTCTGCTGTGCGTTCGTTCACCTAAGAGAGTTGAATCTATGTTGAGACTCAGCGAGTCAGAAACACGTTTCTTCTAGGAGCTGCGGTGGGATATTCCCGAGTGAATGGGACCATAGGCTGTTAGAGAAATATCTGCTTCTAAAACCAAAAGGGTGCTATCAAACTGAATGGTTGTCAATGTGTGCATTCAACTGACAGAGTTAAACTCACGTGTGGATTCAGCAGTTTGCAAACCCTTTCTGTGCAGAATCCCAAAACCGGTATTTCCAGCCCAATGCCGGCATACGTACTAAACAGCAGGAAACTTCGTCTAAAACTCAGGAGAAACGTTTCCTTGAAACTGCTCTGCTGTGCGTTCGTTCACCTAAGGGACTTGAATCTATGTTGAGATTCAGCGAGTCAGAAACACGTTTCTTCTAGGAGGTGCGTTGGGATATTCCCGAGTGAATGGGACCATAGGCTGTATAGAGAAATATCTGCTTCTAAAACCAAAACGGAGCTATCTAACTGAATGGTTGTCAATGTGTGCATTCAACTGACAGAGTTAAACTCACCTGTGGATTCAGCAGTTTGCAAACCCTTTCTGTGCAGAATCCCAAAACCGGTATTTCCAGCCCAATGCCGGCATACGTACTAAACAGCAGGAAACTTCGTCTAAAACTCAGGAGAAACGTTTCCTTGAAACTGCTCTGCTGTGCGTTCGTTCACCTAAGAGAGTTGAATCTATGTTGAGATTCAGCGAGTCAGAAACACGTTTCTTCTAGGAGCTGCGTTGGAATATTCCCGAGGGAATGGGACCATAGGCTGTACAGAGAAATATCTGCTTCTAAAACCAAAAGTGTGCTATCAAACTGAATGGTTGTCAATGTGTGCATTCAACTGACAGAGTTAAACTCACGTGTGGATTCAGCGGTTTGCAAACCCTTTCTGTGCAGAATCCCAAAACCGGTATTTCCCGCCCAATGCCGGCATCCGTACTAAACAGCAGGAAACTTCGTCTAAAACTCAGGAGAAACGTTTCCTTGAAACTGCTCTGCTGTGCGTTCGTTCACCTAAGAGAGTTGAATCTATGTTGAGATTCAGCGAGTCAGAAACACGTTTCTTCTAGGAGCTGCGTTGGGATATTCCCGAGTGAATGGGACCATAGGCTGTACAGAGAAATATCTGCTTCTAAAACCAAAAGTGTGCTATCAAACTGAATGGTTGTCAATGTGTGCATTCAACTGACAGAGTTAAACTCACGTTTGGATTCAGCGGTTTACAAACCCTTTCTGTGCAGAATGCCAAAACCGGTAATTCCAGCTCAATGCCGGCATCCGTACTAAACAGCAGGAAACTTCGTCTAAAATTCAGGAGAAACGTTTCTTTGAAACTGCTCTGCTGTGCGTTCGTTCACCTGAGAGTTGAATCTATGTTGAGATTCATCGAGTCAGAAACACGTTTCTTCTAGGAGCTGCGTTGGGATATTCCCGAGTGAATGGGACCATAGGCTGTACAGAGAAATATCTGCTTCTAAAACCAAAACGGAGCTATCTAACTGAATGGTTGTCAATGTGTGCATTCAACTGACAGAGTTAAACTCACGTGTGGATTCAGCGGTTTGCAAACCCTTTCTGTGCAGAATCCCAAAACCGGTATTTCCAGCCCAATGCCGGCATCCGTACTAAACAGCAGGAAACTTCGTCTAAAACTCAGGAGAAACGTTTCCTTGAAACTGCTCTGCTGTGCGTTCGTTCACCTAAGAGAGTTGAATCTATGTTGAGACTCAGCGAGTCAGAAACACGTTTCTTCTAGGAGCTGCGGTGGGATATTCCCGAGTGAATGGGACCATAGGCTGTACAGAGAAATATCTGCTTCTAAAACCAAAAGTGTTCTATCTAACTGAATGGTTGTCAATGTGTGCATTCAACTGACAGAGTTAAACTCACGTGTGGATTCAGCGGTTTGCAGACCCTTTCTGTGCAGAATCCCAAAACCGGTATTTCCAGTCCAATGCCGGCATACGTACTAAACAGCAGGAAACTTCGTCTAAAACTCAGGAGAAACGTTTCCTTGAAACTGCTCTGCTGTGCGTTCGTTCACCTAAGAGAGTTGAATCTATGTTGAGATTCAGCGAGTCAGAAACTCGTTTCTTCCAGGAGCTGCGTTGGGATATTCCCGAGTGAATGGGACCATAGGCTGTACAGAGAAATATCTGCTTCTAAAACCAAAAGTGTGCTATCAAACTGAATGGTTGTCAATGTGTGCATTCAACTGACAGAGTTAAACTCACGTGTGGATTCAGCGGTTTGCAAACCCTTTCTGTGCAGAATCCCAAAACCGGTATTTCCAGCCCAATGCCGGCATATGTACTAAACAGCAGGAAACTTCGTCTAAAACTCAGGAGAAACGTTTCCTTGAAACTGCTCTGCTGTGCGTTCGTTCACCTAAGAGAGTTGAATCTATGTTGAGATTCAGCGAGTCAGAAACACGTTTCTTCTAGGAGCTGCGTTGGGACATTCCCGAGTGAATGGGACCATAGGCTGTACAGAGAAATATCTGCTTCTAAAACCAAAAGTGTGCTATCAAACTGAATGGTTGTCAATGTGTGCATTCAACTGACAGAGTTAAACTCACGTGTGGATTCAGCGGTTTGCAAACCCTTTCTGTGCAGAATCCCAAAACCGGTATTTCCAGCCCAATGCCGGCATCCGTACTAAACAGCAGGAAACTGCGTCTAAAACTCAGGAGAAACGTTTCCTTGAAACTGCTCTGCTGTGCATTCGTTCACCTAAGAGAGTTGAATCTATGTTGAGATTCAGCGAGTCAGAAACACGTTTCTTCTAGGAGCTGCGTTGGAATATTCCCGAGTGAATGGGACCATAGGCTGTACAGAGAAATATCTGCTTCTAAAACCAAAACGGAGCTATCTAACTGAATGGTTGTCAATGTGTGCATTCAACTGACAGAGTTAAACTCACGTGTGGATTCAGCGGTTTGCAAACCCTTTCTGTGCAGAATCCCAAAACCGGTATTTCCAGCCCAATGCCGGCATACGTACTAAACAGCAGGAAACTTCGTCTAAAACTCAGGAGAAACGTTTCCTTGAAACTGCTCTGCTGTGCGTTCGTTCACCTAAGAGAGTTGAATCTATGTTGAGATTCAGCGAGTCAGAAACACGTTTCTTCTAGGAGCTGCGTTGGAATATTCCCGAGTGAATGGGACCATAGGCTGTACAGAGAAATATCTGCTTCTAAAACCAAAAGGGTGGCATCTAACTGAATGGTTGTCAATGTGTGCATTCAACTGACAGAGTTAAACTCACCTGTGGATTCAGCGGTTTGCAAACCCTTTCTGTGCAGAATCCCAAAACCGGTATTTCCAGCCCAATGCCGGCATACGTACTAAACAGCAGGAAACTTCGTCTAAGACTCAGGAGAAACGTTTCCTTGAAACTGCTCTGCTGTGCGTTCGTTCACCTAAGAGAGTTGAATCTATGTTGAGATTCAGCGAGTCAGAAACACGTTTCTTCTAGGAGCTGCGTTGGGATATTCCCGAGTGAATGGGACCATAGGCTGTACAGAGAAATATCTGCTTCTAAAACCAAAAGTGTGCTATCAAACTGAATGGTTGTCAATGTGTGCATTCAACTGACAGAGTTAAACTCACGTGTGGATTCAGCGGTTTACAAACCCTTTCTGTGCAGAATGACAAAACCAGTAATTCCAGCTCAATGCCGGCATCCGTACTAAACAGCAGGAAACTTCGTCTAAAATTCAGGAGAAACGTTTCTTTGAAACTGCTCTGCTGTGCGTTCGTTCACCTAAGAGAGTTGAATCTATGTTGAGATTCAGCGAGTCAGAAACACGTTTCTTCTAGGAGCTGCGTTGGGATATTCCCGAGTGAATGGGACCATAGGCTGTACAGAGAAATATCTGCTTCTAAAACCAAAACGGAGCTATCTAACTGAATGGTTGTCAATGTGTGCATTCAACTGACAGAGTTAAACTCACGTGTGGATTCAGCGGTTTGCAAACCCTTTCTGTGCAGAATCCCAAAACCGGTATTTCCAGCCCAATGCCGGCATCCGTACTAAACAGCAGGAAACTTCGTCTAAAACTCAGGAGAAACGTTTCCTTGAAACTGCTCTGCTGTGCATTCGTTCACCTAAGAGAGTTGAATCTATGTTGAGATTCAGCGAGTCAGAAACACGTTTCTTCTAGGAGCTGCGTTGGGATATTCCCGAGTGAATGGGACCATAGGCTGTACAGAGAAATATCTGCTTCTAAAACCAAAAGTGTGCTATCAAACTGAATGGTTGTCAATGTGTGCATTCAACTGACAGAGTTAAACTCACGTGTGGATTCAGCGGTTTGCAAACCCTTTCTGTACAGAATCCCAAAACCGGTATTTCCAGCCCAATGCCGGCATACGTACTAAACAGCAGGAAACTTCGTCTAAAACTCAGGAGAAACGTTTCCTTGAAACTGCTCTGCTGTGCGTTCGTTCACCTAAGAGAGTTGAATCTATGTTGAGACTCAGCGAGTCAGAAACACGTTTCTTCTAGGAGCTGCGGTGGGATATTCCCGAGTGAATGGGACCATAGGCAGTTAGAGAAATATCTGCTTCTAAAACCAAAAGGGTGCTATCAAACTGAATGGTTGTCAATGTGTGCTTTCAACTGACTGAGTTAAACTCACGTGTGGATTCAGCGGTTTGCAAACCCTTTCTGTGCAGAATCCCAAAACCGGTATTTCCAGCCCAATGCCGGCATCCGTACTAAACAGCAGGAAACTGCGTCTAAAACTCAGGAGAAACGTTTCCTTGAAACTGCTCTGCTGTGCGTTCGTTCACCTAAGAGAGTTGAATCTATGTTGAGATTCAGCGAGTCAGAAACACGTTTCTTCTAGGAGCTGCGTTGGGATAGTCAAGAGTGAATGGGACCATAGGCTGTACAGAGAAATATCTGCTTCTAAAACCAAAACGGAGCTATCTAACTGAATGGTTGTCAATGTGTGCATTCAACTGACAGAGTTAAACTCACGTGTGGATTCAGCGGTTTGCAAACCCTTTCTGTGCAGAATCCCAAAACCGGTATTTCCAGCCCAATGCCGGCATCCGTACTAAACAGCAGGAAACTTCGTCTAAAACTCAGGAGAAACGTTTCCTTGAAACTGCTCTGCTGTGCGTTCGTTCACCTAAGAGAGTTGAATCTATGTTGAGATTCAGCGAGTCAGAAACACGTTTCTTCTAGGAGCTGCGTTGGGATATTCCCGAGTGAATGGGACCATAGGCTGTACAGAGAAATATCTGCTTCTAAAACCAAAAGTGTGCTATCAAACTGAATGGTTGTCAACGTGTGCATTCAACTGACAGAGTTAAACTCACGTTTGGATTCAGCGGTTTACAAACCCTTTCTGTGCAGAATGCCAAAACCGGTAATTCCAGCTCAATGCCGGCATCCGTACTAAACAGCAGGAAACTTCGTCTAAAATTCAGGAGAAACGTTTCTTTGAAACTGCTCTGCTGTGCGTTCGTTCACCTAAGAGAGTTGAATCTATGTTGAGATTCAGCGAGTCAGAAACACGTTTCTTCTAGGAGCTGCGTTGGGATATTCCCGAGTGAATGGGACCATAGGCTGTACAGAGAAATATCTGCTTCTAAAACCAAAACGGAGCTATCTAACTGAATGGTTGTCAATGTGTGCATTCAACTGACAGAGTTAAACTCCCGTGTGTATTCAGCGGTTTGCAAACCATTTCTGTGCAGAATCCCAAAACCGGTATGTCCAGCCCAATGCCGGCATCCGTACAAAACAGTAGGAAACTTCGTCTAAAACTCAGGAGAAACGTTTCCTTGAAACTGCTCTGCTGTGCGTTCGTTCACCTAAGAGAGTTGAATCTATGTTGAGATTCAGCGAGTCAGAAACACGTTTCTTCTAGGAGCTGCGTTGGGATATTACCGAGTGAATGGGACCATAGGCTGTACAGAGAAATATCTGCTTCTAAAACCAAAACGGAGCAAGCTAACTGAATGGTTGTCAATGTGTGCATTCAACTGACAGAGTTAAACTCACGTGTGGATTCAGCGGTTTGCAAATCCTTTCTGTGCAGAATCCCAAAACCGGTATGTCCAGCCCAATGCCAGCATCCGTACTAAACAGCAGGAAACTTCGTCTAAAACTCAGGAGAAACGTTTCTTTGAAACCGCTCTGCTGTGCGTTCGTTCACCTAAGAGAGTTGAATCTATGTTGAGATTCAGCGAGTCAGAAACACGTTTATTCTAGGAGCTGCGTTGGGATATTCCCGAGTGAATGGGACCATAGGCTGTACAGAGAAATATCTGCTTCTAAAACCAAAACGGAGCTATCTAACTGAATGGTTGTCAATGTGTGCATTCAACTGACAGAGTTAAACTCACGTGTGGATTCAGCGGTTTGCAAACCCTTTCTGTGCAGAATCCCAAAACCGGTATTTCCAGTCCAATGCCGGCATACGTACTTAACAGCAGGAAACTTCGTCTAAGACTCAGGAGAAACGTTTCCTTGAAACTGCTCTGCTGTGCATTCGTTCACCTAAGAGGGTAGAATCTATGTTGAGATTCAGCGAGTCAGAAACACGTTTCTTCTAGGAGCTGCGTTGGGATATTCCCGAGTGAATGGGACCATAGGCTGTACAGAGAAATATCTGCTTCTAAAACCAAAAGTGTGCTATCAAACTGAATGGTTGTCAATGTGTGCATTCAACTGACAGAGTTAAACTCACGTGTGGATTCAGCAGTTTGCAAACCCTTTCTGTGCAGAATCCCAAAACCGGTATTTCCAGCCCAATGCCGGCATACGTACTAAACAGCAGGAAACTTCGTCTAAAACTCAGGAGAAACGTTTCCTTGAAACTGCTCTGCTGTGCGTTCGTTCACCTAAGAGACTTGAATCTATGTTGAGATTCAGCGAGTCAGAAACACGTTTCTTCTAGGAGGTGCGTTGGGATATTCCCGAGTGAATGGGACCATAGGCTGTATAGAGAAATATCTGCTTCTAAAACCAAAACGGAGCTATCTAACTGAATGGTTGTCAATGTGTGCATTCAACTGACAGAGTTAAACTCACCTGTGGATTCAGCAGTTTGCAAACCCTTTCTGTGCAGAATCCCAAAACCGGTATTTCCAGCCCAATGCCGGCATACGTACTAAACAGCAGGAAACTTCGTCTAAAACTCAGGAGAAACGTTTCCTTGAAACTGCTCTGCTGTGCGTTCGTTCACCTAAGAGAGTTGAATCTATGTTGAGATTCAGCGAGTCAGAAACACGTTTCTTCTAGGAGCTGCGTTGGAATATTCCCGAGGGAATGGGACCATAGGCTGTACAGAGAAATATCTGCTTCTAAAACCAAAAGTGTGCTATCAAACTGAATGGTTGTCAATGTGTGCATTCAACTGACAGAGTTAAACTCACGTGTGGATTCAGCGGTTTGCAAACCCTTTCTGTGCAGAATCCCAAAACCGGTATTTCCCGCCCAATGCCGGCATCCGTACTAAACAGCAGGAAACTTCGTCTAAAACTCAGGAGAAACGTTTCCTTGAAACTGCTCTGCTGTGCGTTCGTTCACCTAAGAGAGTTGAATCTATGTTGAGATTCAGCGAGTCAGAAACACGTTTCTTCTAGGAGCTGCGTTGGGATATTCCCGAGTGAATGGGACCGTAGGCTGTACAGAGAAATATCTGCTTCTAAAACCAAAAGTGTGCTATCAAACTGAATGGTTGTCAATGTGTGCATTCAACTGACAGAGTTAAACTCACGTTTGGATTCAGCGGTTTACAAACCCTTTCTGTGCAGAATGCCAAAACCGGTAATTCCAGCTCAATGCCGGCATCCGTACTAAACAGCAGGAAACTTCGTCTAAAATTCAGGAGAAACGTTTCTTTGAAACTGCTCTGCTGTGCGTTCGTTCACCTGAGAGTTGAATCTATGTTGAGATTCATCGAGTCAGAAACACGTTTCTTCTAGGAGCTGCGTTGGGATATTCCCGAGTGAATGGGACCATAGGCTGTACAGAGAAATATCTGCTTCTAAAACCAAAACGGAGCTATCTAACTGAATGGTTGTCAATGTGTGCATTCAACTGACAGAGTTAAACTCACGTGTGGATTCAGCGGTTTGCAAACCCTTTCTGTGCAGAATCCCAAAACCGGTATTTCCAGCCCAATGCCGGCATCCGTACTAAACAGCAGGAAACTTCGTCTAAAACTCAGGAGAAACGTTTCCTTGAAACTGCTCTGCTGTGCGTTCGTTCACCTAAGAGAGTTGAATCTATGTTGAGACTCAGCGAGTCAGAAACACGTTTTTCTAGGAGCTGCAGTGGGATATTCCCGAGTGAATGGGACCATAGGCTGTACAGAGAAATATCTGCTTCTAAAACCAAAAGTGTTCTATCTAACTGAATGGTTGTCAATGTGTGCATTCAACTGACAGAGTTAAACTCACGTGTGGATTCAGCGGTTTGCAGACCCTTTCTGTGCAGAATCCCAAAACCGGTATTTCCAGTCCAATGCCGGCATACGTACTAAACAGCAGGAAACTTCGTCTAAAACTCAGGAGAAACGTTTCCTTGAAACTGCTCTGCTGTGCGTTCGTTCACCTAAGAGAGTTGAATCTATGTTGAGATTCAGCGAGTCAGAAACTCGTTTCTTCCAGGAGCTGCGTTGGGATATTCCCGAGTGAATGGGACCATAGGCTGTACAGAGAAATATCTGCTTCTAAAACCAAAAGTGTGCTATCAAACTGAATGGTTGTCAATGTGTGCATTCAACTGACAGAGTTAAACTCACGTGTGGATTCAGCGGTTTGCAAACCCTTTCTGTGCAGAATCCCAAAACCGGTATTTCCAGCCCAATGCCGGCATATGTACTAAACAGCAGGAAACTTCGTCTAAAACTCAGGAGAAACGTTTCCTTGAAACTGCTCTGCTGTGCGTTCGTTCACCTAAGAGAGTTGAATCTATGTTGAGATTCAGCGAGTCAGAAACACGTTTCTTCTAGGAGCTGCGTTGGGACATTCCCGAGTGAATGGGACCATAGGCTGTACAGAGAAATATCTGCTTCTAAAACCAAAAGTGTGCTATCAAACTGAATGGTTGTCAATGTGTGCATTCAACTGACAGAGTTAAACTCACGTGTGGATTCAGCGGTTTGCAAACCCTTTCTGTGCAGAATCCCAAAACCGGTATTTCCAGCCCAATGCCGGCATCCGTACTAAACAGCAGGAAACTGCGTCTAAAACTCAGGAGAAACGTTTCCTTGAAACTGCTCTGCTGTGCATTCGTTCACCTAAGAGAGTTGAATCTATGTTGAGATTCAGCGAGTCAGAAACACGTTTCTTCTAGGAGCTGCGTTGGAATATTCCCGAGTGAATGGGACCATAGGCTGTACAGAGAAATATCTGCTTCTAAAACCAAAACGGAGCTATCTAACTGAATGGTTGTCAATGTGTGCATTCAACTGACAGAGTTAAACTCACGTGTGGATTCAGCGGTTTGCAAACCCTTTCTGTGCAGAATCCCAAAACCGGTATTTCCAGCCCAATGCCGGCATACGTACTAAACAGCAGGAAACTTCGTCTAAAACTCAGGAGAAACGTTTCCTTGAAACTGCTCTGCTGTGCGTTCGTTCACCTAAGAGAGTTGAATCTATGTTGAGATTCAGCGAGTCAGAAACACGTTTCTTCTAGGAGCTGCGTTGGAATATTCCCGAGTGAATGGGACCATAGGCTGTACAGAGAAATATCTGCTTCTAAAACCAAAAGGGTGGCATCTAACTGAATGGTTGTCAATGTGTGCATTCAACTGACAGAGTTAAACTCACCTGTGGATTCAGCGGTTTGCAAACCCTTTCTGTGCAGAATCCCAAAACCGGTATTTCCAGCCCAATGCCGGCATACGTACTAAACAGCAGGAAACTTCGTCTAAGACTCAGGAGAAACGTTTCCTTGAAACTGCTCTGCTGTGCGTTCGTTCACCTAAGAGAGTTGAATCTATGTTGAGATTCAGCGAGTCAGAAACACGTTTCTTCTAGGAGCTGCGTTGGGATATTCCCGAGTGAATGGGACCATAGGCTGTACAGAGAAATATCTGCTTCTAAAACCAAAAGTGTGCTATCAAACTGAATGGTTGTCAATGTGTGCATTCAACTGACAGAGTTAAACTCACGTGTGGATTCAGCGGTTTACAAACCCTTTCTGTGCAGAATGCCAAAACCGGTAATTCCAGCTCAATGCCGGCATCCGTACTAAACAGCAGGAAACTTCGTCTAAAATTCAGGAGAAACGTTTCTTTGAAACTGCTCTGCTGTGCGTTCGTTCACCTAAGAGAGTTGAATCTATGTTGAGATTCAGCGAGTCAGAAACACCTTTCTTCTAGGAGCTGCGTTGGGATATTCCCGAGTGAATGGGACCATAGGCTGTACAGAGAAATATCTGCTTCTAAAACCAAAACGGAGCTATCTAACTGAATGGTTGTCAATGTGTGCATTCAACTGACAGAGTTAAACTCACGTGTGGATTCAGCGGTTTGCAAACCCTTTCTGTGCAGAATCCCAAAACCGGTATTTCCAGCCCAATGCCGGCATCCGTACTAAACAGCAGGAAACTTCGTCTAAAACTCAGGAGAAACGTTTCCTTGAAACTGCTCTGCTGTGCATTCGTTCACCTAAGAGAGTTGAATCTATGTTGAGATTCAGCGAGTCAGAAACACGTTTCTTCTAGGAGCTGCGTTGGGATATTCCCGAGTGAATGGGACCATAGGCTGTACAGAGAAATATCTGCTTCTAAAACCAAAAGTGTGCTATCAAACTGAATGGTTGTCAATGTGTGCATTCAACTGACAGAGTTAAACTCACGTGTGGATTCAGCGGTTTGCAAACCCTTTCTGTACAGAATCCCAAAACCGGTATTTCCAGCCCAATGCCGGCATACGTACTAAACAGCAGGAAACTTCGTCTAAAACTCAGGAGAAACGTTTCCTTGAAACTGCTCTGCTGTGCGTTCGTTCACCTAAGAGAGTTGAATCTATGTTGAGACTCAGCGAGTCAGAAACACGTTTCTTCTAGGAGCTGCGGTGGGATATTCCCGAGTGAATGGGACCATAGGCAGTTAGAGAAATATCTGCTTCTAAAACCAAAAGGGTGCTATCAAACTGAATGGTTGTCAATGTGTGCTTTCAACTGACTGAGTTAAACTCACGTGTGGATTCAGCGGTTTGCAAACCCTTTCTGTGCAGAATCCCAAAACCGGTATTTCCAGCCCAATGCCGGCATCCGTACTAAACAGCAGGAAACTGCGTCTAAAACTCAGGAGAAACGTTTCCTTGAAACTGCTCTGCTGTGCGTTCGTTCACCTAAGAGAGTTGAATCTATGTTGAGATTCAGCGAGTCAGAAACACGTTTCTTCTAGGAGCTGCGTTGGGATAGTCAAGAGTGAATGGGACCATAGGCTGTACAGAGAAATATCTGCTTCTAAAACCAAAACGGAGCTATCTAACTGAATGGTTGTCAATGTGTGCATTCAACTGACAGAGTTAAACTCACGTGTGGATTCAGCGGTTTGCAAACCCTTTCTGTGCAGAATCCCAAAACCGGTATTTCCAGCCCAATGCCGGCATCCGTACTAAACAGCAGGAAACTTCGTCTAAAACTCAGGAGAAACGTTTCCTTGAAACTGCTCTGCTGTGCGTTCGTTCACCTAAGAGAGTTGAATCTATGTTGAGATTCAGCGAGTCAGAAACACGTTTCTTCTAGGAGCTGCGTTGGGATATTCCCGAGTGAATGGGACCATAGGCTGTACAGAGAAATATCTGCTTCTAAAACCAAAAGTGTGCTATCAAACTGAATGGTTGTCAACGTGTGCATTCAACTGACAGAGTTAAACTCACGTTTGGATTCAGCGGTTTACAAACCCTTTCTGTGCAGAATGCCAAAACCGGTAATTCCAGCTCAATGCCGGCATCCGTACTAAACAGCAGGAAACTTCGTCTAAAATTCAGGAGAAACGTTTCTTTGAAACTGCTCTGCTGTGCGTTCGTTCACCTAAGAGAGTTGAATCTATGTTGAGATTCAGCGAGTCAGAAACACGTTTCTTCTAGGAGCTGCGTTGGGATATTCCCGAGTGAATGGGACCATAGGCTGTACAGAGAAATATCTGCTTCTAAAACCAAAACGGAGCTATCTAACTGAATGGTTGTCAATGTGTGCATTCAACTGACAGAGTTAAACTCCCGTGTGTATTCAGCGGTTTGCAAACCATTTCTGTGCAGAATCCCAAAACCGGTATGTCCAGCCCAATGCCGGCATCCGTACAAAACAGTAGGAAACTTCGTCTAAAACTCAGGAGAAACGTTTCCTTGAAACTGCTCTGCTGTGCGTTCGTTCACCTAAGAGAGTTGAATCTATGTTGAGATTCAGCGAGTCAGAAACACGTTTCTTCTAGGAGCTGCGTTGGGATATTACCGAGTGAATGGGACCATAGGCTGTACAGAGAAATATCTGCTTCTAAAACCAAAACGGAGCAAGCTAACTGAATGGTTGTCAATGTGTGCATTCAACTGACAGAGTTAAACTCACGTGTGGATTCAGCGGTTTGCAAATCCTTTCTGTGCAGAATCCCAAAACCGGTATGTCCAGCCCAATGCCAGCATCCGTACTAAACAGCAGGAAACTTCGTCTAAAACTCAGGAGAAACGTTTCTTTGAAACCGCTCTGCTGTGCGTTCGTTCACCTAAGAGAGTTGAATCTATGTTGAGATTCAGCGAGTCAGAAACACGTTTCTTCTAGGAGCTGCGTTGGGATATTCCCGAGTGAATGGGACCATAGGCTGTACAGAGAAATATCTGCTTCTAAAACCAAAACGGAGCTATCTAACTGAATGGTTGTCAATGTGTGCATTCAACTGACAGAGTTAAACTCACGTGTGGATTCAGCGGTTTGCAAACCCTTTCTGTGCAGAATCCCAAAACCGGTATTTCCAGTCCAATGCCGGCATACGTACTTAACAGCAGGAAACTTCGTCTAAGACTCAGGAGAAACGTTTCCTTGAAACTGCTCTGCTGTGCATTCGTTCACCTAAGAGGGTTGAATCTATGTTGAGATTCAGCGAGTCAGAAACACGTTTCTTCTAGGAGCTGCGTTGGGATATTCCCGAGTGAATGGGACCATAGGCTGTACAGAGAAATATCTGCTTCTAAAACCAAAAGTGTGCTATCAAACTGAATGGTTGTCAATGTGTGCATTCAACTGACAGAGTTAAACTCACGTGTGGATTCAGCGGTTCGCAAACCCTTTCTGTGCAGAATCCCAAAACCGGTATTTCCAGCCCAATGCCGGCATACGTACTAAACAGCAGGAAACTTCGTCTAAAACTCAGGAGAAACGTTTCCTTGAACCTGCTCTGCTGTGCGTTCGTTCACGTAAGAGAGTTGAATCTATGTTGAGATTCAGCGAGTCAGAAACACGTTTCTTCTAGGAGGTGCGTTGGGATATTCCCGAGTGAATGGGACCATAGGCTGTACAGAGAAATATCTGCTCCTACAACCAAAAGGGTGGCATCTAACTGAATGGTTGTCAATGTGTGCATTCAATTGACAGAGTTAAACTCACCTGTGGATTCAGCGGTTTGCAAACCCTTTCTGTGCAGAATCCCAAAACCGGTATTTCCAGCCCAATGCCGGCATACGTACTAAAAAGCAGGAAACTTCGTCTAAGACTCAGGAGAAACGTTTCCTTGAAACTGCTCTGCTGTGCGTTCGTTCACCTAAGAGAGTTGAATCTATGTTGAGATTCAGCGAGTCAGAAACACGTTTCTTCTAGGAGCTGCGTTGGGATATTCCCGAGTGAATGGGACCATAGGCTGTACAGAGAAATATCTGCTTCTAAAACCAAAAGTGTGCTATCAAACTGAATGGTTGTCAATGTGTGCATTCAACTGACAGAGTTAAACTCACGTGTGGATTCAGCGGTTTGCAAACCCTTTCTGTGCAGAATCCCAAAACCGGTATTTCCCGCCCAATGCCGGCATCCGTACTAAACAGCAGGAAACTTCGTCTAAAACTCAGGAGAAACGTTTCCTTGAAACTGCTCTGCTGTGCGTTCGTTCACCTAAGAGAGTTGAATCTATGTTGAGATTCAGCGAGTCAGAAACACGTTTCTTCTAGGAGCTGCGTTGGGATATTCCCGAGTGAATGGGACCATAGGCTGTACAGAGAAATATCTGCTTCTAAAACCAAAAGTGTGCTATCAAACTGAATGGTTGTCAATGTGTGCATTCAACTGACAGAGTTAAACTCACGTTTGGATTCAGCGGTTTACAAACCCTTTCTGTGCAGAATGCCAAAACCGGTAATTCCAGCTCAATGCCGGCATCCGTACTAAACAGCAGGAAACTTCGTCTAAAATTCAGGAGAAACGTTTCTTTGAAACTGCTCTGCTGTGCGTTCGTTCACCTGAGAGTTGAATCTATGTTGAGATTCATCGAGTCAGAAACACGTTTCTTCTAGGAGCTGCGTTGGGATATTCCCGAGTGAATGGGACCATAGGCTGTACAGAGAAATATCTGCTTCTAAAACCAAAACGGAGCTATCTAACTGAATGGTTGTCAATGTGTGCATTCAACTGACAGAGTTAAACTCACGTGTGGATTCAGCGGTTTGCAAACCCTTTCTGTGCAGAATCCCAAAACCGGTATTTCCAGCCCAATGCCGGCATCCGTACTAAACAGCAGGAAACTTCGTCTAAAACTCAGGAGAAACGTTTCCTTGAAACTGCTCTGCTGTGCGTTCGTTCACCTAAGAGAGTTGAATCTATGTTGAGACTCAGCGAGTCAGAAACACGTTTCTTCTAGGAGCTGCGGTGGGATATTCCCGAGTGAATGGGACCATAGGCTGTACAGAGAAATATCTGCTTCTAAAACCAAAAGTGTGCTATCTAACTGAATGGTTGTCAATGTGTGCATTCAACTGACAGAGTTAAACTCACGTGTGGATTCAGCGGTTTGCAAACCCTTTCTGTGCAGAATCCCAAAACCGGTATTTCCAGTCCAATGCCGGCATACGTACTAAACAGCAGGAAACTTCGTCTAAAACTCAGGAGAAACGTTTCCTTGAAACTGCTCTGCTGTGCGTTCGTTCACCTAAGAGAGTTGAATCTATGTTGAGATTCAGCGAGTCAGAAACTCGTTTCTTCCAGGAGCTGCGTTGGGATATTCCCGAGTGAATGGGACCATAGGCTGTACAGAGAAATATCTGCTTCTAAAACCAAAAGTGTGCTATCAAACTGAATGGTTGTCAATGTGTGCATTCAACTGACAGAGTTAAACTCACGTGTGGATTCAGCGGTTTGCAAACCCTTTCTGTGCAGTATCCCAAAACCGGTATTTCCAGCCCAATGCCGGCATATGTACTAAACAGCAGGAAACTTCGTCTAAAACTCAGGAGAAACGTTTCCTTGAAACTGCTCTGCTGTGCGTTCGTTCACCTAAGCGAGTTGAATCTATGTTGAGATTCAGCGAGTCAGAAACACGTTTCTTCTAGGAGCTGCGTTGGGACATTCCCGAGTGAATGGGACCATAGGCTGTACAGAGAAATATCTGCTTCTAAAACCAAAAGTGTGCTATCAAACTGAATGGTTGTCAATGTGTGCATTCAACTGACAGAGTTAAACTCACGTGTGGATTCAGCGGTTTGCAAACCCTTTCTGTGCAGAATCCCAAAACCGGTATTTCCAGCCCAATGCCGGCATCCGTACTAAACAGCAGGAAACTGCGTCTAAAACTCAGGAGAAACGTTTCCTTGAAACTGCTCTGCTGTGCATTCGTTCACCTAAGAGAGTTGAATCTATGTTGAGATTCAGCGAGTCAGAAACACGTTTCTTCTAGGAGCTGCGTTGGAATATTCCCGAGTGAATGGGACCATAGGCTGTACAGAGAAATATCTGCTTCTAAAACCAAAAGGGTGGCATCTAACTGAATGGTTGTCAATGTGTGCATTCAACTGACAGAGTTAAACTCACCTGTGGATTCAGCAGTTTGCAAACCCTTTCTGTGCAGAATCCCAAAACCGGTATTTCCAGCCCAATGCCGGCATACGTACTAAACAGCAGGAAACTTCGTCTAAAACTCAGGAGAAACGTTTCCTTGAAACTGCTCTGCTGTGCGTTCGTTCACCTAAGAGACTTGAATCTATGTTGAGATTCAGCGAGTCAGAAACACGTTTCTTCTAGGAGCTGCGTTGGGATATTCCCGAGTGAATGGGACCATAGGCTGTACAGAGAAATATCTGCTTCTAAAACCAAAACGGAGCTATCTAACTGAATGGTTGTCAATGTGTGCATTCAACTGACAGAGTTAAACTCACGTGTGGATTCAGCGGTTTGCAAACCCTTTCTGTGCAGAATCCCAAAACCGGTATTTCCAGCCCAATGCCGGCATACGTACTAAACAGCAGGAAACTTCGTCTAAAACTCAGGAGAAACGTTTCCTTGAAACTGCTCTGCTGTGCGTTCGTTCACCTAAGAGAGTTGAATCTATGTTGAGATTCAGCGAGTCAGAAACACGTTTCTTCTAGGAGCTGCGTTGGAATATTCCCGAGTGAATGGGACCATAGGCTGTACAGAGAAATATCTGCTTCTAAAACCAAAAGGGTGGCATCTAACTGAATGGTTGTCAATGTGTGCATTCAACTGACAGAGTTAAACTCACCTGTGGATTCAGCGGTTTGCAAACCCTTTCTGTGCAGAATCCCAAAACCGGTATTTCCAGCCCAATGCCGGCATACGTACTAAACAGCAGGAAACTTCGTCTAAGACTCAGGAGAAACGTTTCCTTGAAACTGCTCTGCTGTGCGTTCGTTCACCTAAGAGAGTTGAATCTATGTTGAGACTCAGCGAGTCAGAAACACGTTTCTTCTAGGAGCTGCGGTGGGATATTCCCGAGTGAATGGGACCATAGGCAGTTAGAGAAATATCTGCTTCTAAAACCAAAAGGGTGCTATCAAACTGAATGGTTGTCAATGTGTGCTTTCAACTGACTGAGTTAAACTCACGTGTGGATTCAGCGGTTTGCAAACCCTTTCTGTGCAGAATCCCAAAACCGGTATTTCCAGCCCAATGCCGGCATCCGTACTAAACAGCAGGAAACTGCGTCTAAAACTCAGGAGAAACGTTTCCTTGAAACTGCTCTGCTGTGCGTTCGTTCACCTAAGAGAGTTGAATCTATGTTGAGATTCAGCGAGTCAGAAACACGTTTCTTCTAGGAGCTGCGTTGGGATAGTCAAGAGTGAATGGGACCATAGGCTGTACAGAGAAATATCTGCTTCTAAAACCAAAACGGAGCTATCTAACTGAATGGTTGTCAATGTGTGCATTCAACTGACAGAGTTAAACTCACGTGTGGATTCAGCGGTTTGCAAACCCTTTCTGTGCAGAATCCCAAAACCGGTATTTCCAGCCCAATGCCGGCATCCGTACTAAACAGCAGGAAACTTCGTCTAAAACTCAGGAGAAACGTTTCCTTGAAACTGCTCTGCTGTGCGTTCGTTCACCTAAGAGAGTTGAATCTATGTTGAGATTCAGCGAGTCAGAAACACGTTTCTTCTAGGAGCTGCGTTGGGATATTCCCGAGTGAATGGGACCATAGGCTGTACAGAGAAATATCTGCTTCTAAAACCAAAAGTGTGCTATCAAACTGAATGGTTGTCAACGTGTGCATTCAACTGACAGAGTTAAACTCACGTTTGGATTCAGCGGTTTACAAACCCTTTCTGTGCAGAATGCCAAAACCGGTAATTCCAGCTCAATGCCGGCATCCGTACTAAACAGCAGGAAACTTCGTCTAAAATTCAGGAGAAACGTTTCTTTGAAACTGCTCTGCTGTGCGTTCGTTCACCTAAGAGAGTTGAATCTATGTTGAGATTCAGCGAGTCAGAAACACGTTTCTTCTAGGAGCTGCGTTGGGATATTCCCGAGTGAATGGGACCATAGGCTGTACAGAGAAATATCTGCTTCTAAAACCAAAACGGAGCTATCTAACTGAATGGTTGTCAATGTGTGCATTCAACTGACAGAGTTAAACTCCCGTGTGTATTCAGCGGTTTGCAAACCATTTCTGTGCAGAATCCCAAAACCGGTATGTCCAGCCCAATGCCGGCATCCGTACAAAACAGTAGGAAACTTCGTCTAAAACTCAGGAGAAACGTTTCCTTGAAACTGCTCTGCTGTGCGTTCGTTCACCTAAGAGAGTTGAATCTATGTTGAGATTCAGCGAGTCAGAAACACGTTTCTTCTAGGAGCTGCGTTGGGATATTACCGAGTGAATGGGACCATAGGCTGTACAGAGAAATATCTGCTTCTAAAACCAAAACGGAGCAAGCTAACTGAATGGTTGTCAATGTGTGCATTCAACTGACAGAGTTAAACTCACGTGTGGATTCAGCGGTTTGCAAATCCTTTCTGTGCAGAATCCCAAAACCGGTATGTCCAGCCCAATGCCAGCATCCGTACTAAACAGCAGGAAACTTCGTCTAAAACTCAGGAGAAACGTTTCTTTGAAACCGCTCTGCTGTGCGTTCGTTCACCTAAGAGAGTTGAATCTATGTTGAGATTCAGCGAGTCAGAAACACGTTTCTTCTAGGAGCTGCGTTGGGATATTCCCGAGTGAATGGGACCATAGGCTGTACAGAGAAATATCTGCTTCTAAAACCAAAACGGAGCTATCTAACTGAATGGTTGTCAATGTGTGCATTCAACTGACAGAGTTAAACTCACGTGTGGATTCAGCGGTTTGCAAACCCTTTCTGTGCAGAATCCCAAAACCGGTATTTCCAGTCCAATGCCGGCATACGTACTTAACAGCAGGAAACTTCGTCTAAGACTCAGGAGAAACGTTTCCTTGAAGCTGCTCTGCTGTGCATTCGTTCACCTAAGAGGGTTGAATCTATGTTGAGATTCAGCGAGTCAGAAACACGTTTCTTCTAGGAGCTGCGTTGGGATATTCCCGAGTGAATGGGACCATAGGCTGTACAGAGAAATATCTGCTTCTAAAACCAAAAGTGTGCTATCAAACTGAATGGTTGTCAATGTGTGCATTCAACTGACAGAGTTAAACTCACGTGTGGATTCAGCAGTTTGCAAACCCTTTCTGTGCAGAATCCCAAAACCGGTATTTCCAGCCCAATGCCGGCATACGTACTAAACAGCAGGAAACTTCGTCTAAAACTCAGGAGAAACGTTTCCTTGAAACTGCTCTGCTGTGCGTTCGTTCACCTAAGAGACTTGAATCTATGTTGAGATTCAGCGAGTCAGAAACACGTTTCTTCTAGGAGGTGCGTTGGGATATTCCCGAGTGAATGGGACCATAGGCTGTATAGAGAAATATCTGCTTCTAAAACCAAAACGGAGCTATCTAACTGAATGGTTGTCAATGTGTGCATTCAACTGACAGAGTTAAACTCACCTGTGGATTCAGCAGTTTGCAAACCCTTTCTGTGCAGAATCCCAAAACCGGTATTTCCAGCCCAATGCCGGCATACGTACTAAACAGCAGGAAACTTCGTCTAAAACTCAGGAGAAACGTTTCCTTGAAACTGCTCTGCTGTGCGTTCGTTCACCTAAGAGAGTTGAATCTATGTTGAGATTCAGCGAGTCAGAAACACGTTTCTTCTAGGAGCTGCGTTGGAATATTCCCGAGGGAATGGGACCATAGGCTGTACAGAGAAATATCTGCTTCTAAAACCAAAAGTGTGCTATCAAACTGAATGGTTGTCAATGTGTGCATTCAACTGACAGAGTTAAACTCACGTGTGGATTCAGCGGTTTGCAAACCCTTTCTGTGCAGAATCCCAAAACCGGTATTTCCCGCCCAATGCCGGCATCCGTACTAAACAGCAGGAAACTTCGTCTAAAACTCAGGAGAAACGTTTCCTTGAAACTGCTCTGCTGTGCGTTCGTTCACCTAAGAGAGTTGAATCTATGTTGAGATTCAGCGAGTCAGAAACACGTTTCTTCTAGGAGCTGCGTTGGGATATTCCCGAGTGAATGGGACCATAGGCTGTACAGAGAAATATCTGCTTCTAAAACCAAAAGGGTGCTATCAAACTGAATGGTTGTCAATGTGTGCATTCAACTGACAGAGTTAAACTCACGTGTGGATTCAGCGGTTTACAAACCCTTTCTGTGCAGAATGCCAAAACCGGTAATTCCAGCTCAATGCCGGCATCCGTACTAAACAGCAGGAAACTTCGTCTAAAATTCAGGAGAAACGTTTCTTTGAAACTGCTCTGCTGTGCGTTCGTTCACCTAAGAGAGTTGAATCTATGTTGAGATTCAGCGAGTCAGAAACACGTTTCTTCTAGGAGCTGCGTTGGGATATTCCCGAGTGAATGGGACCATAGGCTGTACAGAGAAATATCTGCTTCTAAAACCAAAACGGAGCTATCTAACTGAATGGTTGTCAATGTGTGCATTCAACTGACAGAGTTAAACTCACGTGTGGATTCAGCGGTTTGCAAACCCTTTCTGTGCAGAATCCCAAAACCGGTATTTCCAGCCCAATGCCGGCATCCGTACTAAACAGCAGGAAACTTCGTCTAAAACTCAGGAGAAACGTTTCCTTGAAACTGCTCTGCTGTGCGTTCGTTCACCTAAGAGAGTTGAATCTATGTTGAGACTCAGCGAGTCAGAAACACGTTTCTTCTAGGAGCTGCGGTGGGATATTCCCGAGTGAATGGGACCATAGGCTGTACAGAGAAATATCTGCTTCTAAAACCAAAAGTGTTCTATCTAACTGAATGGTTGTCAATGTGTGCATTCAACTGACAGAGTTAAACTCACGTGTGGATTCAGCGGTTTGCAGACCCTTTCTGTGCAGAATCCCAAAACCGGTATTTCCAGTCCAATGCCGGCATACGTACTAAACAGCAGGAAACTTCGTCTAAAACTCAGGAGAAACGTTTCCTTGAAACTGCTCTGCTGTGCGTTCGTTCACCTAAGAGAGTTGAATCTATGTTGAGATTCAGCGAGTCAGAAACTCGTTTCTTCCAGGAGCTGCGTTGGGATATTCCCGAGTGAATGGGACCATAGGCTGTACAGAGAAATATCTGCTTCTAAAACCAAAAGTGTGCTATCAAACTGAATGGTTGTCAATGTGTGCATTCAACTGACAGAGTTAAACTCACGTGTGGATTCAGCGGTTTGCAAACCCTTTCTGTGCAGAATCCCAAAACCGGTATTTCCAGCCCAATGCCGGCATATGTACTAAACAGCAGGAAACTTCGTCTAAAACTCAGGAGAAACGTTTCCTTGAAACTGCTCTGCTGTGCGTTCGTTCACCTAAGAGAGTTGAATCTATGTTGAGATTCAGCGAGTCAGAAACACGTTTCTTCTAGGAGCTGCGTTGGGACATTCCCGAGTGAATGGGACCATAGGCTGTACAGAGAAATATCTGCTTCTAAAACCAAAAGTGTGCTATCAAACTGAATGGTTGTCAATGTGTGCATTCAACTGACAGAGTTAAACTCACGTGTGGATTCAGCGGTTTGCAAACCCTTTCTGTGCAGAATCCCAAAACCGGTATTTCCAGCCCAATGCCGGCATCCGTACTAAACAGCAGGAAACTGCGTCTAAAACTCAGGAGAAACGTTTCCTTGAAACTGCTCTGCTGTGCATTCGTTCACCTAAGAGAGTTGAATCTATGTTGAGATTCAGCGAGTCAGAAACACGTTTCTTCTAGGAGCTGCGTTGGAATATTCCCGAGTGAATGGGACCATAGGCTGTACAGAGAAATATCTGCTTCTAAAACCAAAAGTGTGCTATCAAACTGAATGGTTGTCAATGTGTGCATTCAACTGACAGAGTTAAACTCACGTTTGGATTCAGCGGTTTACAAACCCTTTCTGTGCAGAATGCCAAAACCGGTAATTCCAGCTCAATGCCGGCATCCGTACTAAACAGCAGGAAACTTCGTCTAAAATTCAGGAGAAACGTTTCTTTGAAACTGCTCTGCTGTGCGTTCGTTCACCTAAGAGAGTTGAATCTATGTTGAGATTCAGCGAGTCAGAAACACGTTTCTTCTAGGAGCTGCGTTGGGATATTCCCGAGTGAATGGGACCATAGGCTGTACAGAGAAATATCTGCTTCTAAAACCAAAACGGAGCTATCTAACTGAATGGTTGTCAATGTGTGCATTCAACTGACAGAGTTAAACTCACGTGTGGATTCAGCGGTTTGCAAACCCTTTCTGTACAGAATCCCAAAACCGGTATTTCCAGCCCAATGCCGGCATACGTACTAAACAGCAGGAAACTTCGTCTAAAACTCAGGAGAAACGTTTCCTTGAAACTGCTCTGCTGTGCGTTCGTTCACCTAAGAGAGTTGAATCTATGTTGAGACTCAGCGAGTCAGAAACACGTTTCTTCTAGGAGCTGCGGTGGGATATTCCCGAGTGAATGGGACCATAGGCTGTTAGAGAAATATCTGCTTCTAAAACCAAAAGGGTGCTATCAAACTGAATGGTTGTCAATGTGTGCATTCAACTGACAGAGTTAAACTCACTTGTGGATTCAGCAGTTTGCAAACCCTTTCTGTGCAGAATCCCAAAAGCAGTATTTCCAGCCCAATGCCGGCATACGTACTAAACAGCAGGAAACTTTGTCTAAAACTCAGGAGAAACGTTTCCTTGAAACTGCTCTGCTGTGCGTTCGTTCACCTAAGAGACTTGAATCTATGTTGAGATTCAGCGAGTCAGAAACACGTTTCTTCTAGGAGGTGCGTTGGGATATTCCCGAGTGAATGGGACCATAGGCTGTACAGAGAAATATCTGCTTCTAAAACCAAAACGGAGCTATCTAACTGAATGGTTGTCAATGTGTGCATTCAACTGACAGAGTTAAACTCACGTGTGGATTCAGCGGTTTGCAAACCCTTTCTATGCAGAATCCCAAAACCGGTATTTCCAGCCCAATGCCGGCATCCGTACTAAACAGCAGGAAACTTCGTCTAAAACTCAGGAGAAACGTTTCCTTGAAACTGCTCTGCTGTGCGTTCGTTCACCTAAGAGAGTTGAATCTATGTTGAGACTCAGCGAGTCAGAAACACGTTTCTTCTAGGAGCTGCGGTGGGATATTCCCGAGTGAATGGGACCATAGGCTGTTAGAGAAATATCTGCTTCTAAAACCAAAAGGGTGCTATCAAACTGAATGGTTGTCAATGTGTGCATTCAACTGACAGAGTTAAACTCACGTGTGGATTCAGCAGTTTGCAAACCCTTTCTGTGCAGAATCCCAAAACCGGTATTTCCAGCCCAATGCCGGCATACGTACTAAACAGCAGGAAACTTCGTCTAAAACTCAGGAGAAACGTTTCCTTGAAACTGCTCTGCTGTGCGTTCGTTCACCTAAGGGACTTGAATCTATGTTGAGATTCAGCGAGTCAGAAACACGTTTCTTCTAGGAGCTGCGGTGGGATATTCCCGAGTGAATGGGACCATAGGCTGTTAGAGAAATATCTGCTTCTAAAACCAAAAGGGTGCTATCAAACTGAATGGTTGTCAATGTGTGCATTCAACTGACAGAGTTAAACTCACTTGTGGATTCAGCAGTTTGCAAACCCTTTCTGTGCAGAATCCCAAAAGCAGTATTTCCAGCCCAATGCCGGCATACGTACTAAACAGCAGGAAACTTTGTCTAAAACTCAGGAGAAACGTTTCCTTGAAACTGCTCTGCTGTGCGTTCGTTCACCTAAGAGACTTGAATCTATGTTGAGATTCAGCGAGTCAGAAACACGTTTCTTCTAGGAGGTGCGTTGGGATATTCCCGAGTGAATGGGACCATAGGCTGTACAGAGAAATATCTGCTTCTAAAACCAAAACGGAGCTATCTAACTGAATGGTTGTCAATGTGTGCATTCAACTGACAGAGTTAAACTCACGTGTGGATTCAGCGGTTTGCAAACCCTTTCTATGCAGAATCCCAAAACCGGTATTTCCAGCCCAATGCCGGCATCCGTACTAAACAGCAGGAAACTTCGTCTAAAACTCAGGAGAAACGTTTCCTTGAAACTGCTCTGCTGTGCGTTCGTTCACCTAAGAGAGTTGAATCTATGTTGAGACTCAGCGAGTCAGAAACACGTTTCTTCTAGGAGCTGCGGTGGGATATTCCCGAGTGAATGGGACCATAGGCTGTTAGAGAAATATCTGCTTCTAAAACCAAAAGGGTGCTATCAAACTGAATGGTTGTCAATGTGTGCATTCAACTGACAGAGTTAAACTCACGTGTGGATTCAGCAGTTTGCAAACCCTTTCTGTGCAGAATCCCAAAACCGGTATTTCCAGCCCAATGCCGGCATACGTACTAAACAGCAGGAAACTTCGTCTAAAACTCAGGAGAAACGTTTCCTTGAAACTGCTCTGCTGTGCGTTCGTTCACCTAAGGGACTTGAATCTATGTTGAGATTCAGCGAGTCAGAAACACGTTTCTTCTAGGAGGTGCGTTGGGATATTCCCGAGTGAATGGGACCATAGGCTGTATAGAGAAATATCTGCTTCTAAAACCAAAACGGAGCTATCTAACTGAATGGTTGTCAATGTGTGCATTCAACTGACAGAGTTAAACTCACCTGTGGATTCAGCAGTTTGCAAACCCTTTCTGTGCAGAATCCCAAAACCGGTATTTCCAGCCCAATGCCGGCATACGTACTAAACAGCAGGAAACTTCGTCTAAAACTCAGGAGAAACGTTTCCTTGAAACTGCTCTGCTGTGCGTTCGTTCACCTAAGAGAGTTGAATCTATGTTGAGATTCAGCGAGTCAGAAACACGTTTCTTCTAGGAGCTGCGTTGGAATATTCCCGAGGGAATGGGACCATAGGCTGTACAGAGAAATATCTGCTTCTAAAACCAAAAGTGTGCTATCAAACTGAATGGTTGTCAATGTGTGCATTCAACTGACAGAGTTAAACTCACGTGTGGATTCAGCGGTTTGCAAACCCTTTCTGTGCAGAATCCCAAAACCGGTATTTCCCGCCCAATGCCGGCATCCGTACTAAACAGCAGGAAACTTCGTCTAAAACTCAGGAGAAACGTTTCCTTGAAACTGCTCTGCTGTGCGTTCGTTCACCTAAGAGAGTTGAATCTATGTTGAGATTCAGCGAGTCAGAAACACGTTTCTTCTAGGAGCTGCGTTGGGATATTCCCGAGTGAATGGGACCATAGGCTGTACAGAGAAATATCTGCTTCTAAAACCAAAAGTGTGCTATCAAACTGAATGGTTGTCAATGTGTGCATTCAACTGACAGAGTTAAACTCACGTTTGGATTCAGCGGTTTACAAACCCTTTCTGTGCAGAATGCCAAAACCGGTAATTCCAGCTCAATGCCGGCATCCGTACTAAACAGCAGGAAACTTCGTCTAAAATTCAGGAGAAACGTTTCTTTGAAACTGCTCTGCTGTGCGTTCGTTCACCTGAGAGTTGAATCTATGTTGAGATTCATCGAGTCAGAAACACGTTTCTTCTAGGAGCTGCGTTGGGATATTCCCGAGTGAATGGGACCATAGGCTGTACAGAGAAATATCTGCTTCTAAAACCAAAACGGAGCTATCTAACTGAATGGTTGTCAATGTGTGCATTCAACTGACAGAGTTAAACTCACGTGTGGATTCAGCGGTTTGCAAACCCTTTCTGTGCAGAATCCCAAAACCGGTATTTCCAGCCCAATGCCGGCATCCGTACTAAACAGCAGGAAACTTCGTCTAAAACTCAGGAGAAACGTTTCCTTGAAACTGCTCTGCTGTGCGTTCGTTCACCTAAGAGAGTTGAATCTATGTTGAGACTCAGCGAGTCAGAAACACGTTTCTTCTAGGAGCTGCGGTGGGATATTCCCGAGTGAATGGGACCATAGGCTGTACAGAGAAATATCTGCTTCTAAAACCAAAAGTGTTCTATCTAACTGAATGGTTGTCAATGTGTGCATTCAACTGACAGAGTTAAACTCACGTGTGGATTCAGCGGTTTGCAGACCCTTTCTGTGCAGAATCCCAAAACCGGTATTTCCAGTCCAATGCCGGCATACGTACTAAACAGCAGGAAACTTCGTCTAAAACTCAGGAGAAACGTTTCCTTGAAACTGCTCTGCTGTGCGTTCGTTCACCTAAGAGAGTTGAATCTATGTTGAGATTCAGCGAGTCAGAAACTCGTTTCTTCCAGGAGCTGCGTTGGGATATTCCCGAGTGAATGGGACCATAGGCTGTACAGAGAAATATCTGCTTCTAAAACCAAAAGTGTGCTATCAAACTGAATGGTTGTCAATGTGTGCATTCAACTGACAGAGTTAAACTCACGTGTGGATTCAGCGGTTTGCAAACCCTTTCTGTGCAGAATCCCAAAACCGGTATTTCCAGCCCAATGCCGGCATATGTACTAAACAGCAGGAAACTTCGTCTAAAACTCAGGAGAAACGTTTCCTTGAAACTGCTCTGCTGTGCGTTCGTTCACCTAAGAGAGTTGAATCTATGTTGAGATTCAGCGAGTCAGAAACACGTTTCTTCTAGGAGCTGCGTTGGGACATTCCCGAGTGAATGGGACCATAGGCTGTACAGAGAAATATCTGCTTCTAAAACCAAAAGTGTGCTATCAAACTGAATGGTTGTCAATGTGTGCATTCAACTGACAGAGTTAAACTCACGTGTGGATTCAGCGGTTTGCAAACCCTTTCTGTGCAGAATCCCAAAACCGGTATTTCCAGCCCAATGCCGGCATCCGTACTAAACAGCAGGAAACTGCGTCTAAAACTCAGGAGAAACGTTTCCTTGAAACTGCTCTGCTGTGCATTCGTTCACCTAAGAGAGTTGAATCTATGTTGAGATTCAGCGAGTCAGAAACACGTTTCTTCTAGGAGCTGCGTTGGAATATTCCCGAGTGAATGGGACCATAGGCTGTACAGAGAAATATCTGCTTCTAAAACCAAAACGGAGCTATCTAACTGAATGGTTGTCAATGTGTGCATTCAACTGACAGAGTTAAACTCACGTGTGGATTCAGCGGTTTGCAAACCCTTTCTGTGCAGAATCCCAAAACCGGTATTTCCAGCCCAATGCCGGCATACGTACTAAACAGCAGGAAACTTCGTCTAAAACTCAGGAGAAACGTTTCCTTGAAACTGCTCTGCTGTGCGTTCGTTCACCTAAGAGAGTTGAATCTATGTTGAGATTCAGCGAGTCAGAAACACGTTTCTTCTAGGAGCTGCGTTGGAATATTCCCGAGTGAATGGGACCATAGGCTGTACAGAGAAATATCTGCTTCTAAAACCAAAAGGGTGGCATCTAACTGAATGGTTGTCAATGTGTGCATTCAACTGACAGAGTTAAACTCACCTGTGGATTCAGCGGTTTGCAAACCCTTTCTGTGCAGAATCCCAAAACCGGTATTTCCAGCCCAATGCCGGCATACGTACTAAACAGCAGGAAACTTCGTCTAAGACTCAGGAGAAACGTTTCCTTGAAACTGCTCTGCTGTGCGTTCGTTCACCTAAGAGAGTTGAATCTATGTTGAGATTCAGCGAGTCAGAAACACGTTTCTTCTAGGAGCTGCGTTGGGATATTCCCGAGTGAATGGGACCATAGGCTGTACAGAGAAATATCTGCTTCTAAAACCAAAAGTGTGCTATCAAACTGAATGGTTGTCAATGTGTGCATTCAACTGACAGAGTTAAACTCACGTGTGGATTCAGCGGTTTACAAACCCTTTCTGTGCAGAATGACAAAACCAGTAATTCCAGCTCAATGCCGGCATCCGTACTAAACAGCAGGAAACTTCGTCTAAAATTCAGGAGAAACGTTTCTTTGAAACTGCTCTGCTGTGCGTTCGTTCACCTAAGAGAGTTGAATCTATGTTGAGATTCAGCGAGTCAGAAACACGTTTCTTCTAGGAGCTGCGTTGGGATATTCCCGAGTGAATGGGACCATAGGCTGTACAGAGAAATATCTGCTTCTAAAACCAAAACGGAGCTATCTAACTGAATGGTTGTCAATGTGTGCATTCAACTGACAGAGTTAAACTCACGTGTGGATTCAGCGGTTTGCAAACCCTTTCTGTGCAGAATCCCAAAACCGGTATTTCCAGCCCAATGCCGGCATCCGTACTAAACAGCAGGAAACTTCGTCTAAAACTCAGGAGAAACGTTTCCTTGAAACTGCTCTGCTGTGCATTCGTTCACCTAAGAGAGTTGAATCTATGTTGAGATTCAGCGAGTCAGAAACACGTTTCTTCTAGGAGCTGCGTTGGGATATTCCCGAGTGAATGGGACCATAGGCTGTACAGAGAAATATCTGCTTCTAAAACCAAAAGTGTGCTATCAAACTGAATGGTTGTCAATGTGTGCATTCAACTGACAGAGTTAAACTCACGTGTGGATTCAGCGGTTTGCAAACCCTTTCTGTACAGAATCCCAAAACCGGTATTTCCAGCCCAATGCCGGCATACGTACTAAACAGCAGGAAACTTCGTCTAAAACTCAGGAGAAACGTTTCCTTGAAACTGCTCTGCTGTGCGTTCGTTCACCTAAGAGAGTTGAATCTATGTTGAGACTCAGCGAGTCAGAAACACGTTTCTTCTAGGAGCTGCGGTGGGATATTCCCGAGTGAATGGGACCATAGGCAGTTAGAGAAATATCTGCTTCTAAAACCAAAAGGGTGCTATCAAACTGAATGGTTGTCAATGTGTGCTTTCAACTGACTGAGTTAAACTCACGTGTGGATTCAGCGGTTTGCAAACCCTTTCTGTGCAGAATCCCAAAACCGGTATTTCCAGCCCAATGCCGGCATCCGTACTAAACAGCAGGAAACTGCGTCTAAAACTCAGGAGAAACGTTTCCTTGAAACTGCTCTGCTGTGCGTTCGTTCACCTAAGAGAGTTGAATCTATGTTGAGATTCAGCGAGTCAGAAACACGTTTCTTCTAGGAGCTGCGTTGGGATAGTCAAGAGTGAATGGGACCATAGGCTGTACAGAGAAATATCTGCTTCTAAAACCAAAACGGAGCTATCTAACTGAATGGTTGTCAATGTGTGCATTCAACTGACAGAGTTAAACTCACGTGTGGATTCAGCGGTTTGCAAACCCTTTCTGTGCAGAATCCCAAAACCGGTATTTCCAGCCCAATGCCGGCATCCGTACTAAACAGCAGGAAACTTCGTCTAAAACTCAGGAGAAACGTTTCCTTGAAACTGCTCTGCTGTGCGTTCGTTCACCTAAGAGAGTTGAATCTATGTTGAGATTCAGCGAGTCAGAAACACGTTTCTTCTAGGAGCTGCGTTGGGATATTCCCGAGTGAATGGGACCATAGGCTGTACAGAGAAATATCTGCTTCTAAAACCAAAAGTGTGCTATCAAACTGAATGGTTGTCAACGTGTGCATTCAACTGACAGAGTTAAACTCACGTTTGGATTCAGCGGTTTACAAACCCTTTCTGTGCAGAATGCCAAAACCGGTAATTCCAGCTCAATGCCGGCATCCGTACTAAACAGCAGGAAACTTCGTCTAAAATTCAGGAGAAACGTTTCTTTGAAACTGCTCTGCTGTGCGTTCGTTCACCTAAGAGAGTTGAATCTATGTTGAGATTCAGCGAGTCAGAAACACGTTTCTTCTAGGAGCTGCGTTGGGATATTCCCGAGTGAATGGGACCATAGGCTGTACAGAGAAATATCTGCTTCTAAAACCAAAACGGAGCTATCTAACTGAATGGTTGTCAATGTGTGCATTCAACTGACAGAGTTAAACTCCCGTGTGTATTCAGCGGTTTGCAAACCATTTCTGTGCAGAATCCCAAAACCGGTATGTCCAGCCCAATGCCGGCATCCGTACAAAACAGTAGGAAACTTCGTCTAAAACTCAGGAGAAACGTTTCCTTGAAACTGCTCTGCTGTGCGTTCGTTCACCTAAGAGAGTTGAATCTATGTTGAGATTCAGCGAGTCAGAAACACGTTTCTTCTAGGAGCTGCGTTGGGATATTACCGAGTGAATGGGACCATAGGCTGTACAGAGAAATATCTGCTTCTAAAACCAAAACGGAGCAAGCTAACTGAATGGTTGTCAATGTGTGCATTCAACTGACAGAGTTAAACTCACGTGTGGATTCAGCGGTTTGCAAATCCTTTCTGTGCAGAATCCCAAAACCGGTATGTCCAGCCCAATGCCAGCATCCGTACTAAACAGCAGGAAACTTCGTCTAAAACTCAGGAGAAACGTTTCTTTGAAACCGCTCTGCTGTGCGTTCGTTCACCTAAGAGAGTTGAATCTATGTTGAGATTCAGCGAGTCAGAAACACGTTTATTCTAGGAGCTGCGTTGGGATATTCCCGAGTGAATGGGACCATAGGCTGTACAGAGAAATATCTGCTTCTAAAACCAAAACGGAGCTATCTAACTGAATGGTTGTCAATGTGTGCATTCAACTGACAGAGTTAAACTCACGTGTGGATTCAGCGGTTTGCAAACCCTTTCTGTGCAGAATCCCAAAACCGGTATTTCCAGTCCAATGCCGGCATACGTACTTAACAGCAGGAAACTTCGTCTAAGACTCAGGAGAAACGTTTCCTTGAAACTGCTCTGCTGTGCATTCGTTCACCTAAGAGGGTAGAATCTATGTTGAGATTCAGCGAGTCAGAAACACGTTTCTTCTAGGAGCTGCGTTGGGATATTCCCGAGTGAATGGGACCATAGGCTGTACAGAGAAATATCTGCTTCTAAAACCAAAAGTGTGCTATCAAACTGAATGGTTGTCAATGTGTGCATTCAACTGACAGAGTTAAACTCACGTGTGGATTCAGCAGTTTGCAAACCCTTTCTGTGCAGAATCCCAAAACCGGTATTTCCAGCCCAATGCCGGCATACGTACTAAACAGCAGGAAACTTCGTCTAAAACTCAGGAGAAACGTTTCCTTGAAACTGCTCTGCTGTGCGTTCGTTCACCTAAGAGACTTGAATCTATGTTGAGATTCAGCGAGTCAGAAACACGTTTCTTCTAGGAGGTGCGTTGGGATATTCCCGAGTGAATGGGACCATAGGCTGTATAGAGAAATATCTGCTTCTAAAACCAAAACGGAGCTATCTAACTGAATGGTTGTCAATGTGTGCATTCAACTGACAGAGTTAAACTCACCTGTGGATTCAGCAGTTTGCAAACCCTTTCTGTGCAGAATCCCAAAACCGGTATTTCCAGCCCAATGCCGGCATACGTACTAAACAGCAGGAAACTTCGTCTAAAACTCAGGAGAAACGTTTCCTTGAAACTGCTCTGCTGTGCGTTCGTTCACCTAAGAGAGTTGAATCTATGTTGAGATTCAGCGAGTCAGAAACACGTTTCTTCTAGGAGCTGCGTTGGAATATTCCCGAGGGAATGGGACCATAGGCTGTACAGAGAAATATCTGCTTCTAAAACCAAAAGTGTGCTATCAAACTGAATGGTTGTCAATGTGTGCATTCAACTGACAGAGTTAAACTCACGTGTGGATTCAGCGGTTTGCAAACCCTTTCTGTGCAGAATCCCAAAACCGGTATTTCCCGCCCAATGCCGGCATCCGTACTAAACAGCAGGAAACTTCGTCTAAAACTCAGGAGAAACGTTTCCTTGAAACTGCTCTGCTGTGCGTTCGTTCACCTAAGAGAGTTGAATCTATGTTGAGATTCAGCGAGTCAGAAACACGTTTCTTCTAGGAGCTGCGTTGGGATATTCCCGAGTGAATGGGACCGTAGGCTGTACAGAGAAATATCTGCTTCTAAAACCAAAAGTGTGCTATCAAACTGAATGGTTGTCAATGTGTGCATTCAACTGACAGAGTTAAACTCACGTTTGGATTCAGCGGTTTACAAACCCTTTCTGTGCAGAATGCCAAAACCGGTAATTCCAGCTCAATGCCGGCATCCGTACTAAACAGCAGGAAACTTCGTCTAAAATTCAGGAGAAACGTTTCTTTGAAACTGCTCTGCTGTGCGTTCGTTCACCTGAGAGTTGAATCTATGTTGAGATTCATCGAGTCAGAAACACGTTTCTTCTAGGAGCTGCGTTGGGATATTCCCGAGTGAATGGGACCATAGGCTGTACAGAGAAATATCTGCTTCTAAAACCAAAACGGAGCTATCTAACTGAATGGTTGTCAATGTGTGCATTCAACTGACAGAGTTAAACTCACGTGTGGATTCAGCGGTTTGCAAACCCTTTCTGTGCAGAATCCCAAAACCGGTATTTCCAGCCCAATGCCGGCATCCGTACTAAACAGCAGGAAACTTCGTCTAAAACTCAGGAGAAACGTTTCCTTGAAACTGCTCTGCTGTGCGTTCGTTCACCTAAGAGAGTTGAATCTATGTTGAGACTCAGCGAGTCAGAAACACGTTTTTCTAGGAGCTGCAGTGGGATATTCCCGAGTGAATGGGACCATAGGCTGTACAGAGAAATATCTGCTTCTAAAACCAAAAGTGTTCTATCTAACTGAATGGTTGTCAATGTGTGCATTCAACTGACAGAGTTAAACTCACGTGTGGATTCAGCGGTTTGCAGACCCTTTCTGTGCAGAATCCCAAAACCGGTATTTCCAGTCCAATGCCGGCATACGTACTAAACAGCAGGAAACTTCGTCTAAAACTCAGGAGAAACGTTTCCTTGAAACTGCTCTGCTGTGCGTTCGTTCACCTAAGAGAGTTGAATCTATGTTGAGATTCAGCGAGTCAGAAACTCGTTTCTTCCAGGAGCTGCGTTGGGATATTCCCGAGTGAATGGGACCATAGGCTGTACAGAGAAATATCTGCTTCTAAAACCAAAAGTGTGCTATCAAACTGAATGGTTGTCAATGTGTGCATTCAACTGACAGAGTTAAACTCACGTGTGGATTCAGCGGTTTGCAAACCCTTTCTGTGCAGAATCCCAAAACCGGTATTTCCAGCCCAATGCCGGCATATGTACTAAACAGCAGGAAACTTCGTCTAAAACTCAGGAGAAACGTTTCCTTGAAACTGCTCTGCTGTGCGTTCGTTCACCTAAGAGAGTTGAATCTATGTTGAGATTCAGCGAGTCAGAAACACGTTTCTTCTAGGAGCTGCGTTGGGACATTCCCGAGTGAATGGGACCATAGGCTGTACAGAGAAATATCTGCTTCTAAAACCAAAAGTGTGCTATCAAACTGAATGGTTGTCAATGTGTGCATTCAACTGACAGAGTTAAACTCACGTGTGGATTCAGCGGTTTGCAAACCCTTTCTGTGCAGAATCCCAAAACCGGTATTTCCAGCCCAATGCCGGCATCCGTACTAAACAGCAGGAAACTGCGTCTAAAACTCAGGAGAAACGTTTCCTTGAAACTGCTCTGCTGTGCATTCGTTCACCTAAGAGAGTTGAATCTATGTTGAGATTCAGCGAGTCAGAAACACGTTTCTTCTAGGAGCTGCGTTGGAATATTCCCGAGTGAATGGGACCATAGGCTGTACAGAGAAATATCTGCTTCTAAAACCAAAACGGAGCTATCTAACTGAATGGTTGTCAATGTGTGCATTCAACTGACAGAGTTAAACTCACGTGTGGATTCAGCGGTTTGCAAACCCTTTCTGTGCAGAATCCCAAAACCGGTATTTCCAGCCCAATGCCGGCATACGTACTAAACAGCAGGAAACTTCGTCTAAAACTCAGGAGAAACGTTTCCTTGAAACTGCTCTGCTGTGCGTTCGTTCACCTAAGAGAGTTGAATCTATGTTGAGATTCAGCGAGTCAGAAACACGTTTCTTCTAGGAGCTGCGTTGGAATATTCCCGAGTGAATGGGACCATAGGCTGTACAGAGAAATATCTGCTTCTAAAACCAAAAGGGTGGCATCTAACTGAATGGTTGTCAATGTGTGCATTCAACTGACAGAGTTAAACTCACCTGTGGATTCAGCGGTTTGCAAACCCTTTCTGTGCAGAATCCCAAAACCGGTATTTCCAGCCCAATGCCGGCATACGTACTAAACAGCAGGAAACTTCGTCTAAGACTCAGGAGAAACGTTTCCTTGAAACTGCTCTGCTGTGCGTTCGTTCACCTAAGAGAGTTGAATCTATGTTGAGATTCAGCGAGTCAGAAACACGTTTCTTCTAGGAGCTGCGTTGGGATATTCCCGAGTGAATGGGACCATAGGCTGTACAGAGAAATATCTGCTTCTAAAACCAAAAGTGTGCTATCAAACTGAATGGTTGTCAATGTGTGCATTCAACTGACAGAGTTAAACTCACGTGTGGATTCAGCGGTTTACAAACCCTTTCTGTGCAGAATGCCAAAACCGGTAATTCCAGCTCAATGCCGGCATCCGTACTAAACAGCAGGAAACTTCGTCTAAAATTCAGGAGAAACGTTTCTTTGAAACTGCTCTGCTGTGCGTTCGTTCACCTAAGAGAGTTGAATCTATGTTGAGATTCAGCGAGTCAGAAACACCTTTCTTCTAGGAGCTGCGTTGGGATATTCCCGAGTGAATGGGACCATAGGCTGTACAGAGAAATATCTGCTTCTAAAACCAAAACGGAGCTATCTAACTGAATGGTTGTCAATGTGTGCATTCAACTGACAGAGTTAAACTCACGTGTGGATTCAGCGGTTTGCAAACCCTTTCTGTGCAGAATCCCAAAACCGGTATTTCCAGCCCAATGCCGGCATCCGTACTAAACAGCAGGAAACTTCGTCTAAAACTCAGGAGAAACGTTTCCTTGAAACTGCTCTGCTGTGCATTCGTTCACCTAAGAGAGTTGAATCTATGTTGAGATTCAGCGAGTCAGAAACACGTTTCTTCTAGGAGCTGCGTTGGGATATTCCCGAGTGAATGGGACCATAGGCTGTACAGAGAAATATCTGCTTCTAAAACCAAAAGTGTGCTATCAAACTGAATGGTTGTCAATGTGTGCATTCAACTGACAGAGTTAAACTCACGTGTGGATTCAGCGGTTTGCAAACCCTTTCTGTACAGAATCCCAAAACCGGTATTTCCAGCCCAATGCCGGCATACGTACTAAACAGCAGGAAACTTCGTCTAAAACTCAGGAGAAACGTTTCCTTGAAACTGCTCTGCTGTGCGTTCGTTCACCTAAGAGAGTTGAATCTATGTTGAGACTCAGCGAGTCAGAAACACGTTTCTTCTAGGAGCTGCGGTGGGATATTCCCGAGTGAATGGGACCATAGGCAGTTAGAGAAATATCTGCTTCTAAAACCAAAAGGGTGCTATCAAACTGAATGGTTGTCAATGTGTGCTTTCAACTGACTGAGTTAAACTCACGTGTGGATTCAGCGGTTTGCAAACCCTTTCTGTGCAGAATCCCAAAACCGGTATTTCCAGGCCAATGCCGGCATCCGTACTAAACAGCAGGAAACTGCGTCTAAAACTCAGGAGAAACGTTTCCTTGAAACTGCTCTGCTGTGCGTTCGTTCACCTAAGAGAGTTGAATCTATGTTGAGATTCAGCGAGTCAGAAACACGTTTCTTCTAGGAGCTGCGTTGGGATAGTCAAGAGTGAATGGGACCATAGGCTGTACAGAGAAATATCTGCTTCTAAAACCAAAACGGAGCTATCTAACTGAATGGTTGTCAATGTGTGCATTCAACTGACAGAGTTAAACTCACGTGTGGATTCAGCGGTTTGCAAACCCTTTCTGTGCAGAATCCCAAAACCGGTATTTCCAGCCCAATGCCGGCATCCGTACTAAACAGCAGGAAACTTCGTCTAAAACTCAGGAGAAACGTTTCCTTGAAACTGCTCTGCTGTGCGTTCGTTCACCTAAGAGAGTTGAATCTATGTTGAGATTCAGCGAGTCAGAAACACGTTTCTTCTAGGAGCTGCGTTGGGATATTCCCGAGTGAATGGGACCATAGGCTGTACAGAGAAATATCTGCTTCTAAAACCAAAAGTGTGCTATCAAACTGAATGGTTGTCAACGTGTGCATTCAACTGACAGAGTTAAACTCACGTTTGGATTCAGCGGTTTACAAACCCTTTCTGTGCAGAATGCCAAAACCGGTAATTCCAGCTCAATGCCGGCATCCGTACTAAACAGCAGGAAACTTCGTCTAAAATTCAGGAGAAACGTTTCTTTGAAACTGCTCTGCTGTGCGTTCGTTCACCTAAGAGAGTTGAATCTATGTTGAGATTCAGCGAGTCAGAAACACGTTTCTTCTAGGAGCTGCGTTGGGATATTCCCGAGTGAATGGGACCATAGGCTGTACAGAGAAATATCTGCTTCTAAAACCAAAACGGAGCTATCTAACTGAATGGTTGTCAATGTGTGCATTCAACTGACAGAGTTAAACTCCCGTGTGTATTCAGCGGTTTGCAAACCATTTCTGTGCAGAATCCCAAAACCGGTATGTCCAGCCCAATGCCGGCATCCGTACAAAACAGTAGGAAACTTCGTCTAAAACTCAGGAGAAACGTTTCCTTGAAACTGCTCTGCTGTGCGTTCGTTCACCTAAGAGAGTTGAATCTATGTTGAGATTCAGCGAGTCAGAAACACGTTTCTTCTAGGAGCTGCGTTGGGATATTACCGAGTGAATGGGACCATAGGCTGTACAGAGAAATATCTGCTTCTAAAACCAAAACGGAGCAAGCTAACTGAATGGTTGTCAATGTGTGCATTCAACTGACAGAGTTAAACTCACGTGTGGATTCAGCGGTTTGCAAATCCTTTCTGTGCAGAATCCCAAAACCGGTATGTCCAGCCCAATGCCAGCATCCGTACTAAACAGCAGGAAACTTCGTCTAAAACTCAGGAGAAACGTTTCTTTGAAACCGCTCTGCTGTGCGTTCGTTCACCTAAGAGAGTTGAATCTATGTTGAGATTCAGCGAGTCAGAAACACGTTTCTTCTAGGAGCTGCGTTGGGATATTCCCGAGTGAATGGGACCATAGGCTGTACAGAGAAATATCTGCTTCTAAAACCAAAACGGAGCTATCTAACTGAATGGTTGTCAATGTGTGCATTCAACTGACAGAGTTAAACTCACGTGTGGATTCAGCGGTTTGCAAACCCTTTCTGTGCAGAATCCCAAAACCGGTATTTCCAGTCCAATGCCGGCATACGTACTTAACAGCAGGAAACTTCGTCTAAGACTCAGGAGAAACGTTTCCTTGAAACTGCTCTGCTGTGCATTCGTTCACCTAAGAGGGTTGAATCTATGTTGAGATTCAGCGAGTCAGAAACACGTTTCTTCTAGGAGCTGCGTTGGGATATTCCCGAGTGAATGGGACCATAGGCTGTACAGAGAAATATCTGCTTCTAAAACCAAAAGTGTGCTATCAAACTGAATGGTTGTCAATGTGTGCATTCAACTGACAGAGTTAAACTCACGTGTGGATTCAGCGGTTCGCAAACCCTTTCTGTGCAGAATCCCAAAACCGGTATTTCCAGCCCAATGCCGGCATACGTACTAAACAGCAGGAAACTTCGTCTAAAACTCAGGAGAAACGTTTCCTTGAACCTGCTCTGCTGTGCGTTCGTTCACGTAAGAGAGTTGAATCTATGTTGAGATTCAGCGAGTCAGAAACACGTTTCTTCTAGGAGGTGCGTTGGGATATTCCCGAGTGAATGGGACCATAGGCTGTACAGAGAAATATCTGCTCCTACAACCAAAAGGGTGGCATCTAACTGAATGGTTGTCAATGTGTGCATTCAATTGACAGAGTTAAACTCACCTGTGGATTCAGCGGTTTGCAAACCCTTTCTGTGCAGAATCCCAAAACCGGTATTTCCAGCCCAATGCCGGCATACGTACTAAAAAGCAGGAAACTTCGTCTAAGACTCAGGAGAAACGTTTCCTTGAAACTGCTCTGCTGTGCGTTCGTTCACCTAAGAGAGTTGAATCTATGTTGAGATTCAGCGAGTCAGAAACACGTTTCTTCTAGGAGCTGCGTTGGGATATTCCCGAGTGAATGGGACCATAGGCTGTACAGAGAAATATCTGCTTCTAAAACCAAAAGTGTGCTATCAAACTGAATGGTTGTCAATGTGTGCATTCAACTGACAGAGTTAAACTCACGTGTGGATTCAGCGGTTTGCAAACCCTTTCTGTGCAGAATCCCAAAACCGGTATTTCCCGCCCAATGCCGGCATCCGTACTAAACAGCAGGAAACTTCGTCTAAAACTCAGGAGAAACGTTTCCTTGAAACTGCTCTGCTGTGCGTTCGTTCACCTAAGAGAGTTGAATCTATGTTGAGATTCAGCGAGTCAGAAACACGTTTCTTCTAGGAGCTGCGTTGGGATATTCCCGAGTGAATGGGACCATAGGCTGTACAGAGAAATATCTGCTTCTAAAACCAAAAGTGTGCTATCAAACTGAATGGTTGTCAATGTGTGCATTCAACTGACAGAGTTAAACTCACGTTTGGATTCAGCGGTTTACAAACCCTTTCTGTGCAGAATGCCAAAACCGGTAATTCCAGCTCAATGCCGGCATCCGTACTAAACAGCAGGAAACTTCGTCTAAAATTCAGGAGAAACGTTTCTTTGAAACTGCTCTGCTGTGCGTTCGTTCACCTGAGAGTTGAATCTATGTTGAGATTCATCGAGTCAGAAACACGTTTCTTCTAGGAGCTGCGTTGGGATATTCCCGAGTGAATGGGACCATAGGCTGTACAGAGAAATATCTGCTTCTAAAACCAAAACGGAGCTATCTAACTGAATGGTTGTCAATGTGTGCATTCAACTGACAGAGTTAAACTCACGTGTGGATTCAGCGGTTTGCAAACCCTTTCTGTGCAGAATCCCAAAACCGGTATTTCCAGCCCAATGCCGGCATCCGTACTAAACAGCAGGAAACTTCGTCTAAAACTCAGGAGAAACGTTTCCTTGAAACTGCTCTGCTGTGCGTTCGTTCACCTAAGAGAGTTGAATCTATGTTGAGACTCAGCGAGTCAGAAACACGTTTCTTCTAGGAGCTGCGGTGGGATATTCCCGAGTGAATGGGACCATAGGCTGTACAGAGAAATATCTGCTTCTAAAACCAAAAGTGTGCTATCTAACTGAATGGTTGTCAATGTGTGCATTCAACTGACAGAGTTAAACTCACGTGTGGATTCAGCGGTTTGCAAACCCTTTCTGTGCAGAATCCCAAAACCGGTATTTCCAGTCCAATGCCGGCATACGTACTAAACAGCAGGAAACTTCGTCTAAAACTCAGGAGAAACGTTTCCTTGAAACTGCTCTGCTGTGCGTTCGTTCACCTAAGAGAGTTGAATCTATGTTGAGATTCAGCGAGTCAGAAACTCGTTTCTTCCAGGAGCTGCGTTGGGATATTCCCGAGTGAATGGGACCATAGGCTGTACAGAGAAATATCTGCTTCTAAAACCAAAAGTGTGCTATCAAACTGAATGGTTGTCAATGTGTGCATTCAACTGACAGAGTTAAACTCACGTGTGGATTCAGCGGTTTGCAAACCCTTTCTGTGCAGTATCCCAAAACCGGTATTTCCAGCCCAATGCCGGCATATGTACTAAACAGCAGGAAACTTCGTCTAAAACTCAGGAGAAACGTTTCCTTGAAACTGCTCTGCTGTGCGTTCGTTCACCTAAGCGAGTTGAATCTATGTTGAGATTCAGCGAGTCAGAAACACGTTTCTTCTAGGAGCTGCGTTGGGACATTCCCGAGTGAATGGGACCATAGGCTGTACAGAGAAATATCTGCTTCTAAAACCAAAAGTGTGCTATCAAACTGAATGGTTGTCAATGTGTGCATTCAACTGACAGAGTTAAACTCACGTGTGGATTCAGCGGTTTGCAAACCCTTTCTGTGCAGAATCCCAAAACCGGTATTTCCAGCCCAATGCCGGCATCCGTACTAAACAGCAGGAAACTGCGTCTAAAACTCAGGAGAAACGTTTCCTTGAAACTGCTCTGCTGTGCATTCGTTCACCTAAGAGAGTTGAATCTATGTTGAGATTCAGCGAGTCAGAAACACGTTTCTTCTAGGAGCTGCGTTGGAATATTCCCGAGTGAATGGGACCATAGGCTGTACAGAGAAATATCTGCTTCTAAAACCAAAAGGGTGGCATCTAACTGAATGGTTGTCAATGTGTGCATTCAACTGACAGAGTTAAACTCACCTGTGGATTCAGCAGTTTGCAAACCCTTTCTGTGCAGAATCCCAAAACCGGTATTTCCAGCCCAATGCCGGCATACGTACTAAACAGCAGGAAACTTCGTCTAAAACTCAGGAGAAACGTTTCCTTGAAACTGCTCTGCTGTGCGTTCGTTCACCTAAGAGACTTGAATCTATGTTGAGATTCAGCGAGTCAGAAACACGTTTCTTCTAGGAGCTGCGTTGGGATATTCCCGAGTGAATGGGACCATAGGCTGTACAGAGAAATATCTGCTTCTAAAACCAAAACGGAGCTATCTAACTGAATGGTTGTCAATGTGTGCATTCAACTGACAGAGTTAAACTCACGTGTGGATTCAGCGGTTTGCAAACCCTTTCTGTGCAGAATCCCAAAACCGGTATTTCCAGCCCAATGCCGGCATACGTACTAAACAGCAGGAAACTTCGTCTAAAACTCAGGAGAAACGTTTCCTTGAAACTGCTCTGCTGTGCGTTCGTTCACCTAAGAGAGTTGAATCTATGTTGAGATTCAGCGAGTCAGAAACACGTTTCTTCTAGGAGCTGCGTTGGAATATTCCCGAGTGAATGGGACCATAGGCTGTACAGAGAAATATCTGCTTCTAAAACCAAAAGGGTGGCATCTAACTGAATGGTTGTCAATGTGTGCATTCAACTGACAGAGTTAAACTCACCTGTGGATTCAGCGGTTTGCAAACCCTTTCTGTGCAGAATCCCAAAACCGGTATTTCCAGCCCAATGCCGGCATACGTACTAAACAGCAGGAAACTTCGTCTAAGACTCAGGAGAAACGTTTCCTTGAAACTGCTCTGCTGTGCGTTCGTTCACCTAAGAGAGTTGAATCTATGTTGAGATTCAGCGAGTCAGAAACACGTTTCTTCTAGGAGCTGCGTTGGGATATTCCCGAGTGAATGGGACCATAGGCTGTACAGAGAAATATCTGCTTCTAAAACCAAAAGTGTGCTATCAAACTGAATGGTTGTCAATGTGTGCATTCAACTGACAGAGTTAAACTCACGTGTGGATTCAGCGGTTTACAAACCCTTTCTGTGCAGAATGCCAAAACCGGTAATTCCAGCTCAATGCCGGCATCCGTACTAAACAGCAGGAAACTTCGTCTAAAATTCAGGAGAAACGTTTCTTTGAAACTGCTCTGCTGTGCGTTCGTTCACCTAAGAGAGTTGAATCTATGTTGAGATTCAGCGAGTCAGAAACACGTTTCTTCTAGGAGCTGCGTTGGGATATTCCCGAGTGAATGGGACCATAGGCTGTACAGAGAAATATCTGCTTCTAAAACCAAAACGGAGCTATCTAACTGAATGGTTGTCAATGTGTGCATTCAACTGACAGAGTTAAACTCACGTGTGGATTCAGCGGTTTGCAAACCCTTTCTGTGCAGAATCCCAAAACCGGTATTTCCAGCCCAATGCCGGCATCCGTACTAAACAGCAGGAAACTTCGTCTAAAACTCAGGAGAAACGTTTCCTTGAAACTGCTCTGCTGTGCATTCGTTCACCTAAGAGAGTTGAATCTATGTTGAGATTCAGCGAGTCAGAAACACGTTTCTTCTAGGAGCTGCGTTGGGATATTCCCGAGTGAATGGGACCATAGGCTGTACAGAGAAATATCTGCTTCTAAAACCAAAAGTGTGCTATCAAACTGAATGGTTGTCAATGTGTGCATTCAACTGACAGAGTTAAACTCACGTGTGGATTCAGCGGTTTGCAAACCCTTTCTGTACAGAATCCCAAAACCGGTATTTCCAGCCCAATGCCGGCATACGTACTAAACAGCAGGAAACTTCGTCTAAAACTCAGGAGAAACGTTTCCTTGAAACTGCTCTGCTGTGCGTTCGTTCACCTAAGAGAGTTGAATCTATGTTGAGACTCAGCGAGTCAGAAACACGTTTCTTCTAGGAGCTGCGGTGGGATATTCCCGAGTGAATGGGACCATAGGCAGTTAGAGAAATATCTGCTTCTAAAACCAAAAGGGTGCTATCAAACTGAATGGTTGTCAATGTGTGCTTTCAACTGACTGAGTTAAACTCACGTGTGGATTCAGCAGTTTGCAAACCCTTTCTGTGCAGAATCCCAAAACCGGTATTTCCAGCCCAATGCCGGCATACGTACTAAACAGCAGGAAACTTCGTCTAAAACTCAGGAGAAACGTTTCCTTGAAACTGCTCTGCTGTGCGTTCGTTCACCTAAGAGACTTGAATCTATGTTGAGATTCAGCGAGTCAGAAACACGTTTCTTCTAGGAGGTGCGTTGGGATATTCCCGAGTGAATGGGACCATAGGCTGTACAGAGAAATATCTGCTTCTAAAACCAAAACGGAGCTATCTAACTGAATGGTTGTCAATGTGTGCATTCAACTGACAGAGTTAAACTCACGTGTGGATTCAGCGGTTTGCAAACCCTTTCTGTGCAGAATCCCAAAACCGGTATTTCCAGCCCAATGCCGGCATACGTACTAAACAGCAGGAAACTTCGTCTAAAACTCAGGAGAAACGTTTCCTTGAAACTGCTCTGCTGTGCGTTCGTTCACCTAAGAGAGTTGAATCTATGTTGAGATTCAGCGAGTCAGAAACACGTTTCTTCCAGGAGCTGCGTTGGGATATTCCCGAGTGAATGGGACCATAGGCTGTACAGAGAAATATCTGCTTCTAAAACCAAAAGTGTGATATCAAACTGAATGGTTGTCAATGTGTGCATTCAACTGACAGAGTTAAACTCACGTGTGGATTCAGCGGTTTGCAAACCCTTTCTGTGCAGAATCCCAAAACCGGTATTTCCAGCCCAATGCCGGCATCCGTACTAAACAGCAGGAAACTTCGTCTAAAACTCAGGAGAAACGTTTCCTTGAAACTGCTCTGCTGTGCGTTCGTTCACCTAAGAGAGTTGAATCTATGTTGAGATTCAGCGAGTCAGAAACACGTTTCTTCTAGGATCTGCGTTGGGATATTCCCGAGTGAATGGGACCATAGGCTGTACAGAGAAATATCTGCTTCTAAAACCAAAAGTGTGCTATCAAACTGAATGGTTGTCAATGTGTGCATTCAACTGACAGAGTTAAACTCACGTGTGGATTCAGCGGTTTGCAAACCCTTTCTGTGCAGAATCCCAAAACCGGTATTTCCAGCCCAATGCCGGCATCCGTACTAAACAGCAGGAAACTGCGTCTAAAACTCAGGAGAAACGTTTCCTTGAAACTGCTCTGCTGTGCGTTCGTTCACCTAAGAGAGTTGAATCTATGTTGAGATTCAGCGAGTCAGAAACACGTTTCTTCCAGGAGCTGCGTTGGGATAGTCAAGAGTGAATGGGACCATAGGCTGTACAGAGAAATATCTGCTTCTAAAACCAAAACGGAGCTATCTAACTGAATGGTTGTCAATGTGTGCATTCAACTGACAGAGTTAAACTCACGTGTGGATTCAGCGGTTTGCAAACCCTTTCTGTGCAGAATCCCAAAACCGGTATTTCCAGCCCAATGCCGGCATACGTACTAAACAGCAGGAAACTTCGTCTAAAACTCAGGAGAAACGTTTCCTTGAAACTGTTCTGCTGTGCGTTCGTTCACCTAAGAGAGTTGAATCTATGTTGAGATTCAGCGAGTCAGAAACACGTTTCTTCTAGGAGCTGCGTTGGGATATTCCCGAGTGAATGGGACCATAGGCTGTACAGAGAAATATCTGCTTCTAAAACCAAAAGTGTGCTATCTAACTGAATGGTTGTCAATGTGTGCATTCAACTGACAGAGTTAAACTCACGTGTGGATTCAGCGGTTTGCAAACCCTTTCTGTGCAGAATCCCAAAACCGGTATGTCCAGCCCAATGCCGGCATCCGTACTAAACAGCAGGAAACTTCGTCTAAAACTCAGGAGAAACGTTTCCTTGAAACTGCTCTGCTGTGCGTTCGTTCACCTAAGAGAGTTGAAACTATGTTGAGATTCACCGAGTCAGAAACACGTTTATGCTAGGAGCTGCGTTGGGATATTCCCGAGTGAATGGGACCATAGGCTGTACAGAGAAATATCTGCTTCTAAAACCAAAACGGAGCTATCTAACTGAATGGTTGTCAAAGTGTGCATTCAACTGACAGAGTTAAACTCACGTGTGGATTGAGCGGTTTGCAAACCATTACTGTGCAGAATCCCAAAACCGGTATGTCCAGCCCAATGCCGGCATCCGTACTAAACAGCAGGAAACTTCGTCTAAAACTCAGGAGAAACGTTTCCTTGAAACTGCTCTGCTGTGCGTTCGTTCACCTAAGAGAGTTGAATCTATGTTGAGATTCAGCGAGTCAGAAACACGTTTCTTCTAGGAGCTGCGTTAGGATATTCCTGAGTGAATGGGACCATAGGCTGTACAGAGAAATATCTGCTTCTGAAACCAAAACGGAGCTATCTAACTGAATGGTTGTCAAAGTGTGCATTCAACTGACAGAGTTAAACTCACGTGTGGATTGAGCGGTTTGCAAACCATTACTGTGCAGAATCCCAAAACCGGTATGTCCAGCCCAATGCCGGCATCCGTACTAAACAGCAGGAAACTTCGTCTAAAACTCAGGAGAAACGTTTCCTTGAAACTGCTCTGCTGTGCGTTCGTTCACCTAAGAGAGTTGAATCTATGTTGAGATTCAGCGAGTCAGAAACACGTTTCTTCTAGGAGCTGCGTTAGGATATTCCTGAGTGAATGGGACCATAGGCTGTACAGAGAAATATCTGCTTCTGAAACCAAAACGGAGCTATCTAACTGAATGGTTGTCAATGTGTGCATTCAACTGACAGAGTTAAACTCACGTGTGGATTCAGCGGTTTGCAAACCCTTTCTGTGCAGAATCCCAAAACCGGTATTTCCAGCCCAATGCCGGCATCCGTACTAAACAGCAGGAAACTTCGTCTAAAACTCAGGAGAAACGTTTCCTTGAAACTGCTCTGCTGTGCGTTCGTTCACCTAAGAGAGTTGAATCTATGTTGAGATTCAGCGAGTCAGAAACACGTTTCTTCTAGGAGCTGCGTTGGGATATTCCCGAGTGAATGGGACCATAGGCTGTACAGAGAAATATCTGCTTCTAAAACCAAAAGTGTGCTATCAAACTGAATGGTTGTCAACGTGTGCATTCAACTGACAGAGTTAAACTCACGTTTGGATTCAGCGGTTTACAAACCCTTTCTGTGCAGAATGCCAAAACCGGTAATTCCAGCTCAATGCCGGCATCCGTACTAAACAGCAGGAAACTTCGTCTAAAATTCAGGAGAAACGTTTCTTTGAAACTGCTCTGCTGTGCGTTCGTTCACCTAAGAGAGTTGAATCTATGTTGAGATTCAGCGAGTCAGAAACACGTTTCTTCTAGGAGCTGCGTTGGGATATTCCCGAGTGAATGGGACCATAGGCTGTACAGAGAAATATCTGCTTCTAAAACCAAAACGGAGCTATCTAACTGAATGGTTGTCAATGTGTGCATTCAACTGACAGAGTTAAACTCACGTGTGGATTCAGCGGTTTGCAAACCCTTTCTGTGCAGAATCCCAAAACCGGTATTTCCAGCCCAATGCCGGCATCCGTACTAAACAGCAGGAAACTTCGTCTAAAACTCAGGAGAAACGTTTCCTTGAAACTGCTCTGCTGTGCGTTCGTTCACCTAAGAGAGTTGAATCTATGTTGAGATTCAGCGAGTCAGAAACACGTTTCTTCTAGGATCTGCGTTGGGATATTCCCGAGTGAATGGGACCATAGGCTGTACAGAGAAATATCTGCTTCTAAAACCAAAAGTGTGCTATCAAACTGAATGGTTGTCAATGTGTGCATTCAACTGACAGAGTTAAACTCACGTGTGGATTCAGCGGTTTGCAAACCCTTTCTGTGCAGAATCCCAAAACCGGTATTTCCAGCCCAATGCCGGCATCCGTACTAAACAGCAGGAAACTGCGTCTAAAACTCAGGAGAAACGTTTCCTTGAAACTGCTCTGCTGTGCGTTCGTTCACCTAAGAGAGTTGAATCTATGTTGAGATTCAGCGAGTCAGAAACACGTTTCTTATAGGAGCTGCGTTGGGATAGTCAAGAGTGAATGGGACCATAGGCTGTACAGAGAAATATCTGCTTCTAAAACCAAAACGGAGCTATCTAACTGAATGGTTGTCAATGTGTGCATTCAACTGACAGAGTTAAACTCACGTGTGGATTCAGCGGTTTGCAAACCCTTTCTGTGCAGAATCCCAAAACCGGTATTTCCAGCCCAATGCCGGCATACGTACTAAACAGCAGGAAACTTCGTCTAAAACTCAGGAGAAACGTTTCCTTGAAACTGCTCTGCTGTGCGTTCGTTCACCTAAGAGAGTTGAATCTATGTTGAGATTCAGCGAGTCAGAAACACGTTTCTTCTAGGAGCTGCGTTGGGATATTCCCGAGTGAATGGGACCATAGGCTGTACAGAGAAATATCTGCTTCTAAAACCAAAAGTGTGCTATCAAACTGAATGGTTGTCAACGTGTGCATTCAACTGACAGAGTTAAACTCACGTTTGGATTCAGCGGTTTACAAACCCTTTCTGTGCAGAATGCCAAAACCGGTAATTCCAGCTCAATGCCGGCATCCGTACTAAACAGCAGGAAACTTCGTCTAAAATTCAGGAGAAACGTTTCTTTGAAACTGCTCTGCTGTGCGTTCGTTCACCTAAGAGAGTTGAATCTATGTTGAGATTCAGCGAGTCAGAAACACGTTTCTTCTAGGAGGTGCGTTGGGATATTCCCGAGTGAATGGGACCATAGGCTGTACAGAGAAATATCTGCTTCTAAAACCAAAACGGAGCTATCTAACTGAATGGTTGTCAATGTGTGCATTCAACTGACAGAGTTAAACTCACGTGTGTATTCAGCGGTTTGCAAACCATTTCTGTGCAGAATCCCAAAACCGGTATGTCCAGCCCAATGCCGGCATCCGTACAAAACAGTTGGAAACTTCGTCTAAAACTCAGGAGAAACGTTTCCTTGAAACTGCTCTGCTGTGCGTTCGTTCACCTAAGAGAGTTGAATCTATGTTGAGATTCAGCGAGTCAGAAACACGTTTCTTCTAGGAGCTGCGTTGGGATATTACCGAGTGAATGGGACCATAGGCTGTACAGAGAAATATCTGCTTCTAAAACCAAAACGGAGCAAGCTAACTGAATGGTTGTCAATGTGTGCATTCAACTGACAGAGTTAAACTCACGTGTGGATTCAGCGGTTTGCAAATCCTTTCTGTGCAGAATCCCAAAACCGGTATGTCCAGCCCAATGCCAGCATCCGTACTAAACAGCAGGAAACTTCGTCTAAAACTCAGGAGAAACGTTTCTTTGAAACCGCTCTGCTGTGCGTTCGTTCACCTAAGAGAGTTGAATCTATGTTGAGATTCAGCGAGTCAGAAACACGTTTCTTCTAGGAGCTGCGTTGGGATATTCCCGAGTGAATGGGACCATAGGCTATACAGAGAAATATCTGCTTCTAAAACCAAAACGGAGCTATCTAACTGAATGGTTGTCAATGTGTGCATTCAACTGACAGAGTTAAACTCACGTGTGGATTCAGCGGTTTGCAAACCCTTTCTGTGCAGAATCCCAAAACCGGTATTTCCAGTCCAATGCCGGCATACGTACTAAACAGCAGGAAACTTCGTCTAAGACTCAGGAGAAACGTTTCCTTGAAACTGCTCTGCTGTGCATTCGTTCACCTAAGAGAGTTGAATCTATGTTGAGATTCAGCGAGTCAGAAACACGTTTCTTCTAGGAGCTGCGTTGGGATATTCCCGAGTGAATGGGACCATAGGCTGTACAGAGAAATATCTGCTTCTAAAACCAAAAGTGTGCTATCAAACTGAATGGTTGTCAATGTGTGCATTCAACTGACAGAGTTAAACTCACGTGTGGATTCAGCGGTTTGCAAACCCTTTCTGTGCAGAATCCCAAAACCGGTATTTCCAGCCCAATGCCGGCATACGTACTAAACAGCAGGAAACTTCGTCTAAAACTCAGGAGAAACGTTTCCTTGAACCTGCTCTGCTGTGCGTTCGTTCACGTAAGAGAGTTGAATCTATGTTGAGATTCAGCGAGTCAGAAACACGTTTCTTCTAGGAGGTGCGTTGGGATATTCCCGAGTGAATGGGACCATAGGCTGTACAGAGAAATATCTGCTCCTACAACCAAAAGGGTGGCATCTAACTGAATGGTTGTCAATGTGTGCATTCAACTGACAGAGTTAAACTCACCTGTGGATTCAGCGGTTTGCAAACCCTTTCTGTGCAGAATCCCAAAACCGGTATTTCCAGCCCAATGCCGGCATACGTACTAAAAAGCAGGAAACTTCGTCTAAGACTCAGGAGAAACGTTTCCTTGAAACTGCTCTGCTGTGCGTTCGTTCACCTAAGAGAGTTGAATCTATGTTGAGATTCAGCGAGTCAGAAACACGTTTCTTCTAGGAGCTGCGTTGGGATATTCCCGAGTGAATGGGACCATAGGCTGTACAGAGAAATATCTGCTTCTAAAACCAAAAGTGTGCTATCAAACTGAATGGTTGTCAATGTGTGCATTCAACTGACAGAGTTAAACTCACGTGTGGATTCAGCGGTTTGCAAACCCTTTCTGTGCAGAATCCCAAAACCGGTATTTCCAGCCCAATGCCGGCATCCGTACTAAACAGCAGGAAACTTCGTCTAAAACTCAGGAGAAACGTTTCCTTGAAACTGCTCTGCTGTGCGTTCGTTCACCTAAGAGAGTTGAATCTATGTTGAGATTCAGCGAGTCAGAAACCACGTTTCTTCTAGGAGCTGCGTTGGGATATTCCCGAGTGAATGGGACCATAGGCTGTACAGAGAAATATCTGCTTCTAAAACCAAAAGTGTGCTATCAAACTGAATGGTTGTCAACGTGTGCATTCAACTGACAGAGTTAAACTCACGTTTGGATTCAGCGGTTTACAAACCCTTTCTGTGCAGAATGCCAAAACCGGTAATTCCAGCTCAATGCCGGCATCCGTACTAAACAGCAGGAAACTTCGTCTAAAATTCAGGAGAAACGTTTCTTTGAAACTGCTCTGCTGTGCGTTCGTTCACCTAAGAGAGTTGAATCTATGTTGAGATTCAGCGAGTCAGAAACACGTTTCTTCTAGGAGCTGCGGTGGGATATTCCCGAGTGAATGGGACCATAGGCTGTACAGAGAAATATCTGCTTCTAAAGCCAAAAGTGTGCTATCTAACTGAATGGTTGTCAATGTGTGCATTCAACTGACAGAGTTAAACTCACGTGTGGATTCAGCGGTTTGCAAACCCTTTCTGTGCAGAATCCCAAAACCGGTATTTCCAGCCCAATGCCGGCATACGTACTAAACAGCAGGAAACTTCGTCTAAAACTCAGGAGAAACGTTTCCTTGAAACTGCTCTGCTGTGCGTTCGTTCACCTAAGAGAGTTGAATCTATGTTGAGATTCACCGAGTCAGAAACTCGTTTCTTCCAGGAGCTGCGTTGGGATATTCCCGAGTGAATGGGACCATAGGCTGTACAGAGAAATATCTGCTTCTAAAACCAAAAGTGTGCTATCAAACTGAATGGTTGTCAATGTGTGCATTCAACTGACAGAGTTAAACTCACGTGTGGATTCAGCGGTTTGCAACCCCTTTCTGTGCAGAATCCCAAAACCGGTATTTCCAGCCCAATGCCGGCATATGTACTAAACAGCAGGAAACTTCGTCTAAAACTCAGGAGAAACGTTTCCTTGAAACTGCTCTGCTGTGCGTTCGTTCACCTAAGAGAGTTGAATCTATGTTGAGATTCAGCGAGTCAGAAACACGTTTCTTCTAGGAGGTGCGTTGGGATATTCCCGAGTGAATGGGACCATAGGCTGTACAGAGAAATATCTGCTTCTAAAACCAAAACGGAGCTATCTAACTGAATGGTTGTCAATGTGTGCATTCAACTGACAGAGTTAAACTCACGTGTGGATTCAGCGGTTTGCAAACCCTTTCTGTGCAGAATCCCAAAACCGGTATTTCCAGTCCAATGCCGGCATACGTACTAAACAGCAGGAAACTTCGTCTAAGACTCAGGAGAAACGTTTCCTTGAAACTGCTCTGCTGTGCATTCGTTCACCTAAGAGAGTTGAATCTATGTTGAGATTCAGCGAGTCAGAAACACGTTTCTTCTAGGAGCTGCGTTGGGATATTCCCGAGTGAATGGGACCATAGGCTGTACAGAGAAATATCTGCTTCTAAAACCAAAAGTGTGCTATCAAACTGAATGGTTGTCAATGTGTGCATTCAACTGACAGAGTTAAACTCACGTGTGGATTCAGCGGTTTGCAAACCCTTTCTGTGCAGAATCCCAAAACCGGTATTTCCAGCCCAATGCCGGCATACGTACTAAACAGCAGGAAACTTCGTCTAAAACTCAGGAGAAACGTTTCCTTGAACCTGCTCTGCTGTGCGTTCGTTCACGTAAGAGAGTTGAATCTATGTTGAGATTCAGCGAGTCAGAAACACGTTTCTTCTAGGAGGTGCGTTGGGATATTCCCGAGTGAATGGGACCATAGGCTGTACAGAGAAATATCTGCTCCTACAACCAAAAGGGTGGCATCTAACTGAATGGGTGTCAATGTGTGCATTCAACTGACAGAGTTAAACTCACCTGTGGATTCAGCGGTTTGCAAACCCTTTCTGTGCAGAATCCCAAAACCGGTATTTCCAGCCCAATGCCGGCATACGTACTAAAAAGCAGGAAACTTCGTCTAAGACTCAGGAGAAACGTTTCCTTGAAACTGCTCTGCTGTGCGTTCGTTCACCTAAGAGAGTTGAATCTATGTTGAGATTCAGCGAGTCAGAAACACGTTTCTTCTAGGAGCTGCGTTGGGATATTCCCGAGTGAATGGGACCATAGGCTGTACAGAGAAATATCTGCTTCTAAAACCAAAAGTGTGCTATCAAACTGAATGGTTGTCAATGTGTGCATTCAACTGACAGAGTTAAACTCACGTGTGGATTCAGCGGTTTGCAAACCCTTTCTGTGCAGAATCCCAAAACCGGTATTTCCAGCCCAATGCCGGCATCCGTACTAAACAGCAGGAAACTTCGTCTAAAACTCAGGAGAAACGTTTCCTTGAAACTGCTCTGCTGTGCGTTCGTTCACCTAAGAGAGTTGAATCTATGTTGAGATTCAGCGAGTCAGAAACCACGTTTCTTCTAGGAGCTGCGTTGGGATATTCCCGAGTGAATGGGACCATAGGCTGTACAGAGAAATATCTGCTTCTAAAACCAAAAGTGTGCTATCAAACTGAATGGTTGTCAACGTGTGCATTCAACTGACAGAGTTAAACTCACGTTTGGATTCAGCGGTTTACAAACCCTTTCTGTGCAGAATGCCAAAACCGGTAATTCCAGCTCAATGCCGGCATCCGTACTAAACAGCAGGAAACTTCGTCTAAAATTCAGGAGAAACGTTTCTTTGAAACTGCTCTGCTGTGCGTTCGTTCACCTAAGAGAGTTGAATCTATGTTGAGATTCAGCGAGTCAGAAACACGTTTCTTCTAGGAGCTGCGTTGGGATATTCCCGAGTGAATGGGACCATAGGCTGTACAGAGAAATATCTGCTTCTAAAACCAAAACGGAGCTATCTAACTGAATGGTTGTCAATGTGTGCATTCAACTGACAGAGTTAAACTCACGTGTGGATTCAGCGGTTTGCAAACCCTTTCTGTGCAGAATCCCAAAACCGGTATTTCCAGCCCAATGCCGGCATCCGTACTAAACAGCAGGAAACTTCGTCTAAAACTCAGGAGAAACGTTTCCTTGAAACTGCTCTGCTGTGCGTTCGTTCACCTAAGAGAGTTGAATCTATGTTGAGACTCAGCGAGTCAGAAACACGTTTCTTCTAGGAGCTGCGGTGGGATATTCCCGAGTGAATGGGACCATAGGCTGTACAGAGAAATATCTGCTTCTAAAACCAAAAGGGTGCTATCAAACTGAATGGTTGTCAATGTGTGCATTCAACTGACAGAGTTAAACTCACGTGTGGATTCAGCAGTTTGCAAACCTTTCTGTGCAGAATCCCAAAACCGGTATTTCCAGCCCAATGCCGGCATACGTACTAAACAGCAGGAAACTTCGTCTAAAACTCAGGAGAAACGTTTCCTTGAAACTGCTCTGCTGTGCGTTCGTTCACCTAAGAGACTTGAATCTATGTTGAGATTCAGCGAGTCAGAAACACGTTTCTTCCAGGAGCTGCGTTGGGATATTCCCGAGTGAATGGGACCATAGGCTGTACAGAGAAATATCTGCTTCTAAAACCAAAACGGAGCTATCTAACTGAATGGTTGTCAATGTGTGCATTCAACTGACAGAGTTAAACTCACGTGTGGATTCAGCGGTTTGCAAACCCTTTCTGTGCAGAATCCCAAAACCGGTATTTCCAGCCCAATGCCGGCATACGTACTAAACAGCAGGAAACTTCGTCTAAAACTCAGGAGAAACGTTTCCTTGAAACTGCTCTGCTGTGCGTTCGTTCACCTAAGAGAGTTGAATCTATGTTGAGATTCAGCGAGTCAGAAACACGTTTCTTCTAGGAGCTGCGTTGGAATATTCCCGAGTGAATGGGACCATAGGTTGTACAGAGAAATATCTGCTTCTAAAACCAAAAGGGTGGCATCTAACTGAATGGTTGTCAATGTGTGCATTCAACTGACAGAGTTAAACTCACCTGTGGATTCAGCGGTTTGCAAACCCTTTCTGTGCAGAATCCCAAAACCGGTATTTCCAGCCCAATGCCGGCATACGTACTAAACAGCAGGAAACTTCGTCTAAGACTCAGGAGAAACGTTTCCTTGAAACTGCTCTGCTGTGCGTTCGTTCACCTAAGAGAGTTGAATCTATGTTGAGATTCAGCGAGTCAGAAACACGTTTCTTCTAGGAGCTGCGTTGGGATATTCCCGAGTGAATGGGACCATAGGCTGTACAGAGAAATATCTGCTTCTAAAACCAAAAGTGTGCTATCAAACTGAATGGTTGCCAATGTGTGCATTCAACTGACAGAGATAAACTCACGTGTGGATTCAGCGGTTTGCAAACCCTTTCTGTGCAGAATCCCAAAACCGGTATTTCCAGCCCAATGCCGGCATCCGTACTAAACAGCAGGAAACTTCGTCTAAAACTCAGGAGAAACGTTTCCTTGAAACTGCTCTGCTGTGCGTTCGTTCACCTAAGAGAGTTGAATCTATGTTGAGATTCAGCGAGTCAGAAACACGTTTCTTCTAGGAGCTGCGTTGGGATATTCCCGAGTGAATGGGACCATAGGCTGTACAGAGAAATATCTGCTTCTAAAACCAAAAGTGTGCTATCAAACTGAATGGTTGTCAATGTGTGCATTCAACTGACAGAGTTAAACTCACGTTTGGATTCAGCGGTTTACAAACCCTTTCTGTGCAGAATGCCAAAACCGGTAATTCCAGCTCAATGCCGGCATCCGTACTAAACAGCAGGAAACTTCGTCTAAAATTCAGGAGAAACGTTTCTTTGAAACTGCTCTGCTGTGCGTTCGTTCACCTAAGAGAGTTGAATCTATGTTGAGATTCAGCGAGTCAGAAACACGTTTCTTCTAGGAGCTGCGTTGGGATATTCCCGAGTGAATGGGACCATAGGCTGTACAGAGAAATATCTGCTTCTAAAACCAAAACGGAGCTATCTAACTGAATGGTTGTCAATGTGTGCATTCAACTGACAGAGTTAAACTCACGTGTGGATTCAGCGGTTTGCAAACCCTTTCTGTACAGAATCCCAAAACCGGTATTTCCAGCCCAATGCCGGCATACGTACTAAACAGCAGGAAACTTCGTCTAAAACTCAGGAGAAACGTTTCCTTGAAACTGCTCTGCTGTGCGTTCGTTCACCTAAGAGAGTTGAATCTATGTTGAGACTCAGCGAGTCAGAAACACGTTTCTTCTAGGAGCTGCGGTGGGATATTCCCGAGTGAATGGGACCATAGGCTGTTAGAGAAATATCTGCTTCTAAAACCAAAAGGGTGCTATCAAACTGAATGGTTGTCAATGTGTGCATTCAACTGACAGAGTTAAACTCACGTGTGGATTCAGCAGTTTGCAAACCCTTTCTGTGCAGAATCCCAAAACCGGTATTTCCAGCCCAATGCCGGCATACGTACTAAACAGCAGGAAACTTTGTCTAAAACTCAGGAGAAACGTTTCCTTGAAACTGCTCTGCTGTGCGTTCGTTCACCTAAGAGACTTGAATCTATGTTGAGATTCAGCGAGTCAGAAACACGTTTCTTCTAGGAGGTGCGTTGGGATATTCCCGAGTGAATGGGACCATAGGCTGTACAGAGAAATATCTGCTTCTAAAACCAAAACGGAGCTATCTAACTGAATGGTTGTCAATGTGTGCATTCAACTGACAGAGTTAAACTCACGTGTGGATTCAGCGGTTTGCAAACCCTTTCTGTGCAGAATCCCAAAACCGGTATTTCCAGCCCAATGCCGGCATCCGTACTAAACAGCAGGAAACTTCGTCTAAAACTCAGGAGAAACGTTTCCTTGAAACTGCTCTGCTGTGCGTTCGTTCACCTAAGAGAGTTGAATCTATGTTGAGACTCAGCGAGTCAGAAACACGTTTCTTCTAGGAGCTGCGGTGGGATATTCCCGAGTGAATGGGACCATAGGCTGTTAGAGAAATATCTGCTTCTAAAACCAAAAGGGTGCTATCAAACTGAATGGTTGTCAATGTGTGCATTCAACTGACAGAGTTAAACTCACGTGTGGATTCAGCAGTTTGCAAACCCTTTCTGTGCAGAATCCCAAAACCGGTATTTCCAGCCCAATGCCGGCATACGTACTAAACAGCAGGAAACTTCGTCTAAAACTCAGGAGAAACGTTTCCTTGAAACTGCTCTGCTGTGCGTTCGTTCACCTAAGAGACTTGAATCTATGTTGAGATTCAGCGAGTCAGAAACACGTTTCTTCTAGGAGGTGCGTTGGGATATTCCCGAGTGAATGGGACCATAGGCTGTACAGAGAAATATCTGCTTCTAAAACCAAAACGGAGCTATCTAACTGAATGGTTGTCAATGTGTGCATTCAACTGACAGAGTTAAACTCACCTGTGGATTCAGCAGTTTGCAAACCCTTTCTGTGCAGAATCCCAAAACCGGTATTTCCAGCCCAATGCCGGCATACGTACTAAACAGCAGGAAACTTCGTCTAAAACTCAGGAGAAACGTTTCCTTGAAACTGCTCTGCTGTGCGTTCGTTCACCTAAGAGAGTTGAATCTATGTTGAGATTCAGCGAGTCAGAAACACGTTTCTTCTAGGAGCTGCGTTGGAATATTCCCGAGTGAATGGGACCATAGGCTGTACAGAGAAATATCTGCTTCTAAAACCAAAAGTGTGCTATCAAACTGAATGGTTGTCAATGTGTGCATTCAACTGACAGAGTTAAACTCACGTGTGGATTCAGCGGTTTGCAAACCCTTTCTGTGCAGAATCCCAAAACCGGTATTTCCCGCCCAATGCCGGCATCCGTACTAAACAGCAGGAAACTTCGTCTAAAACTCAGGAGAAACGTTTCCTTGAAACTGCTCTGCTGTGCGTTCGTTCACCTAAGAGAGTTGAATCTATGTTGAGATTCAGCGAGTCAGAAACACGTTTCTTCTAGGAGCTGCGTTGGGATATTCCCGAGTGAATGGGACCATAGGCTGTACAGAGAAATATCTGCTTCTAAAACCAAAAGTGTGCTATCAAACTGAATGGTTGTCAATGTGTGCATTCAACTGACAGAGTTAAACTCACGTTTGGATTCAGCGGTTTACAAACCCTTTCTGTGCAGAATGCCAAAACCGGTAATTCCAGCTCAATGCCGGCATCCGTACTAAACAGCAGGAAACTTCGTCTAAAATTCAGGAGAAACGTTTCTTTGAAACTGCTCTGCTGTGCGTTCGTTCACCTGAGAGTTGAATCTATGTTGAGATTCATCGAGTCAGAAACACGTTTCTTCTAGGAGCTGCGTTGGGATATTCCCGAGTGAATGGGACCATAGGCTGTACAGAGAAATATCTGCTTCTAAAACCAAAACGGAGCTATCTAACTGAATGGTTGTCGATGTGTGCATTCAACTGACAGAGATAAACTCACGTGTGGATTCAGCGGTTTGCAAACCCTTTCTGTGCAGAATCCCAAAACCGGTATTTCCAGCCCAATGCCGGCATCCGTACTAAACAGCAGGAAACTTCGTCTAAAACTCAGGAGAAACGTTTCCTTGAAACTGCTCTGCTGTGCGTTCGTTCACCTAAGAGAGTTGAATCTATGTTGAGACTCAGCGAGTCAGAAACACGTTTCTTCTAGGAGCTGCGGTGGGATATTCCCGAGTGAATGGGACCATAGGCTGTACAGAGAAATATCTGCTACTAAAGCCAAAAGTGTGCTATCTAACTGAATGGTTGTCAATGTGTGCATTCAACTGACAGAGTTAAACTCACGTGTGGATTCAGCGGTTTGCAAACCCTTTCTGTGCAGAATCCCAAAACCGGTATTTCCAGCCCAATGCCGGCATACGTACTAAACAGCAGGAAACTTCGTCTAAAACTCAGGAGAAACGTTTCCTTGAAACTGCTCTGCTGTGCGTTCGTTCACCTAAGAGAGTTGAATCTATGTTGAGATTCAGCGAGTCAGAAACTCGTTTCTTCCAGGAGCTGCGTTGGGATATTCCCGAGTGAATGGGACCATAGGCTGTACAGAGAAATATCTGCTTCTAAAACCAAAAGTGTGCTATCAAACTGAATGGTTGTCAATGTGTGCATTCAACTGACAGAGTTAAACTCACGTGTGGATTCAGCGGTTTGCAAACCCTTTCTGTGCAGAATCCCAAAACCGGTATTTCCAGCCCAATGCCGGCATATGTACTAAACAGCAGGAAACTTCGTCTAAAACTCAGGAGAAACGTTTCCTTGAAACTGCTCTGCTGTGCGTTCGTTCACCTAAGAGAGTTGAATCTATGTTGAGATTCAGCGAGTCAGAAACACGTTTCTTCTAGGAGGTGCGTTGGGATATTCCCGAGTGAATGGGACCATAGGCTGTACAGAGAAATATCTGCTTCTAAAACCAAAACGGAGCTATCTAACTGAATGGTTGTCAATGTGTGCATTCAACTGACAGAGTTAAACTCACGTGTGGATTCAGCGGTTTGCAAACCCTTTCTGTGCAGAATCCCAAAACCGGTATTTCCAGCCCAATGCCGGCATACGTACTAAACAGCAGGAAACTTCGTCTAAAACTCAGGAGAAACGTTTCCTTGAAACTGCTCTGCTGTGCGTTCGTTCACCTAAGAGAGTTGAATCTATGTTGAGATTCAGCGAGTCAGAAACACGTTTCTTCCAGGAGCTGCGTTGGGATATTCCCGAGTGAATGGGACCATAGGCTGTACAGAGAAATATCTGCTTCTAAAACCAAAAGTGTGATATCAAACTGAATGGTTGTCAATGGGTGCATTCAACTGACAGAGTTAAACTCACGTGTGGATTCAGCGGTTTGCAAACCCTTTCTGTGCAGAATCCCAAAACCGGTATTTCCAGCCCAATGCCGGCATCCGTACTAAACAGCAGGAAACTGCGTCTAAAACTCAGGAGAAACGTTTCCTTGAAACTGCTCTGCTGTGCGTTCGTTCACCTAAGAGAGTTGAATGTATGTTGAGATTCAGCGAGTCAGAAACACGTTTCTTCTAGGAGCTGCGTTGGGATAGTCAAGAGTGAATGGGACCATAGGCTGTACAGAGAAATATCTGCTTCTAAAACCAAAAGTGTGCTATCAAACTGAATGGTTGTCAATGTGTGCATTCAACTGACAGAGTTAAACTCACGTGTGGATTCAGCGGTTTACAAACCCTTTCTGTGCAGAATGCCAAAACCGGTAATTCCAGCTCAATGCCGGCATCCGTACTAAACAGCAGGAAACTTCGTCTAAAATTCAGGAGAAACGTTTCTTTGAAACTGCTCTGCTGTGCGTTCGTTCACCTAAGAGAGTTGAATCTATGTTGAGATTCAGCGAGTCAGAAACACGTTTCTTCTAGGAGCTGCGTTGGGATATTCCCGAGTGAATGGGACCATAGGCTGTACAGAGAAATATCTGCTTCTAAAACCAAAACGGAGCTATCTAACTGAATGGTTCTCAATGTGTGCATTCAACTGACAGAGTTAAACTCACGTGTGGATTCAGCGGTTTGCAAACCCTTTCTGTGCAGAATCCCAAAACCGGTATTTCCAGCCCAATGCCGGCATCCGTACTAAACAGCAGGAAACTTCGTCTAAAACTCAGGAGAAACGTTTCCTTGAAACTGCTCTGCTGTGCATTCGTTCACCTAAGAGAGTTGAATCTATGTTGAGATTCAGCGAGTCAGAAACACGTTTCTTCTAGGAGCTGCGTTGGGATATTCCCGAGTGAATGGGACCATAGGCTGTACAGAGAAATATCTGCTTCTAAAACCAAAACGGAGCTATCTAACTGAATGGTTGTCAATGTGTGCATTCAACTGACAGAGTTAAACTCACGTGTGGATTCAGCGGTTTGCAAACCCTTTCTGTACAGAATCCCAAAACCGGTATTTCCAGCCCAATGCCGGCATACGTACTAAACAGCAGGAAACTTCGTCTAAAACTCAGGAGAAACGTTTCCTTGAAACTGCTCTGCTGTGCGTTCGTTCACCTAAGAGAGTTGAATCTATGTTGAGACTCAGCGAGTCAGAAACACGTTTCTTCTAGGAGGTGCGTTGGGATATTCCCGAGTGAATGGGACCATAGGCTGTACAGAGAAATATCTGCTTCTAAAACCAAAACGGAGCTATCTAACTGAATGGTTGTCAATGTGTGCATTCAACTGACAGAGTTAAACTCACGTGTGGATTCAGCGGTTTGCAAACCCTTTCTGTGCAGAATCCCAAAACCGGTATTTCCAGCCCAATGCCGGCATACGTACTAAACAGCAGGAAACTTCGTCTAAAACTCAGGAGAAACGTTTCCTTGAAACTGCTCTGCTGTGCGTTCGTTCACCTAAGAGAGTTGAATCTATGTTGAGATTCAGCGAGTCAGAAACACGTTTCTTCTAGGAGCTGCGTTGGAATATTCCCGAGTGAATGGGACCATAGGCTGTACAGAGAAATATCTGCTTCTAAAACCAAAAGTGTGCTATCTAACTGAATGGTTGTCAATGTGTGCATTCAACTGACAGAGTTAAACTCACGTGTGGATTCAGCGGTTTGCAAACCCTTTCTGTGCAGAATCCCAAAACCGGTATTTCCAGTCCAATGCCGGCATACGTACTAAACAGCAGGAAACTTCGTCTAAAACTCAGGAGAAACGTTTCCTTGAAACTGCTCTGCTGTGCGTTCGTTCACCTAAGAGAGTTGAATCTATGTTGAGACTCAGCGAGTCAGAAACACGTTTCTTCTAGGAGCTGCGGTGGGATATTCCCGAGTGAATGGGACCATAGGCAGTTAGAGAAATATCTGCTTCTAAAACCAAAAGGGTGCTATCAAACTGAATGGTTGTCAATGTGTGCTTTCAACTGACTGAGTTAAACTCACGTGTGGATTCAGCAGTTTGCAAACCCTTTCTGTGCAGAATCCCAAAACCGGTATTTCCAGCCCAATGCCGGCATACGTACTAAACAGCAGGAAACTTCGTCTAAAACTCAGGAGAAACGTTTCCTTGAAACTGCTCTGCTGTGCGTTCGTTCACCTAAGAGACTTGAATCTATGTTGAGATTCAGCGAGTCAGAAACACGTTTCTTCTAGGAGGTGCGTTGGGATATTCCCGAGTGAATGGGACCATAGGCTGTACAGAGAAATATCTGCTTCTAAAACCAAAACGGAGCTATCTAACTGAATGGTTGTCAATGTGTGCATTCAACTGACAGAGTTAAACTCACGTGTGGATTCAGCGGTTTGCAAACCCTTTCTGTGCAGAATCCCAAAACCGGTATTTCCAGCCCAATGCCGGCATACGTACTAAACAGCAGGAAACTTCGTCTAAAACTCAGGAGAAACGTTTCCTTGAAACTGCTCTGCTGTGCGTTCGTTCACCTAAGAGAGTTGAATCTATGTTGAGATTCAGCGAGTCAGAAACACGTTTCTTCCAGGAGCTGCGTTGGGATATTCCCGAGTGAATGGGACCATAGGCTGTACAGAGAAATATCTGCTTCTAAAACCAAAAGTGTGATATCAAACTGAATGGTTGTCAATGTGTGCATTCAACTGACAGAGTTAAACTCACGTGTGGATTCAGCGGTTTGCAAACCCTTTCTGTGCAGAATCCCAAAACCGGTATTTCCAGCCCAATGCCGGCATATGTACTAAACAGCAGGAAACTTCGTCTAAAACTCAGGAGAAACGTTTACTTGAAACTGCTCTGCTGTGCGTTCGTTCACCTAAGAGAGTTGAATCTATGTTGAGATTCAGCGAGTCAGAAACACGTTTCTTCTAGGATCTGCGTTGGGATATTCCCGAGTGAATGGGACCATAGGCTGTACAGAGAAATATCTGCTTCTAAAACCAAAAGTGTGCTATCAAACTGAATGGTTGTCAATGTGTGCATTCAACTGACAGAGTTAAACTCACGTGTGGATTCAGCGGTTTGCAAACCCTTTCTGTGCAGAATCCCAAAACCGGTATTTCCAGCCCAATGCCGGCATCCGTACTAAACAGCAGGAAACTGCGTCTAAAACTCAGGAGAAACGTTTCCTTGAAACTGCTCTGCTGTGCGTTCGTTCACCTAAGAGAGTTGAATCTATGTTGAGATTCAGCGAGTCAGAAACACGTTTCTTCTAGGAGCTGCGTTGGGATAGTCAAGAGTGAATGGGACCATAGGCTGTACAGAGAAATATCTGCTTCTAAAACCAAAACGGAGCTATCTAACTGAATGGTTGTCAATGTGTGCATTCAACTGACAGAGTTAAACTCACGTGTGGATTCAGCGGTTTGCAAACCCTTTCTGTGCAGAATCCCAAAACCGGTATTTCCAGCCCAATGCCGGCATACGTACTAAACAGCAGGAAACTTCGTCTAAAACTCAGGAGAAACGTTTCCTTGAAACTGTTCTGCTGTGCGTTCGTTCACCTAAGAGAGTTGAATCTATGTTGAGATTCAGCGAGTCAGAAACACGTTTCTTCTAGGAGCTGCGTTGGGATATTCCCGAGTGAATGGGACCATAGGCTGTACAGAGAAATATCTGCTTCTAAAACCAAAAGTGTGCTATCAAACTGAATGGTTGTCAATGTGTGCATTCAACTGACAGAGTTAAACTCACGTGTGGATTCAGCGGTTTGCAAACCCTTTCTGTGCAGAATCCCAAAACCGGTATGTCCAGCCCAATGCCGGCATCCGTACTAAACAGCAGGAAACTTCGTCTAAAACTCAGGAGAAACGTTTCCTTGAAACTGCTCTGCTGTGCGTTCGTTCACCTAAGAGAGTTGAAACTATGTTGAGATTCACCGAGTCAGAAACACGTTTATGCTAGGAGCTGCGTTGGGATATTCCCGAGTGAATGGGACCATAGGCTGTACAGAGAAATATCTGCTTCTAAAACCAAAACGGAGCTATCTAACTGAATGGTTGTCAAAGTGTGCATTCAACTGACAGAGTTAAACTCACGTGTGGATTGAGCGGTTTGCAAACCATTACTGTGCAGAATCCCAAAACCGGTATGTCCAGCCCAATGCCGGCATCCGTACTAAACAGCAGGAAACTTCGTCTAAAACTCAGGAGAAACGTTTCCTTGAAACTGCTCTGCTGTGCGTTCGTTCACCTAAGAGAGTTGAATCTATGTTGAGATTCAGCGAGTCAGAAACACGTTTCTTCTAGGAGCTGCGTTAGGATATTCCTGAGTGAATGGGACCATAGGCTGTACAGAGAAATATCTGCTTCTGAAACCAAAACGGAGCTATCTAACTGAATGGTTGTCAATGTGTGCATTCAACTGACAGAGTTAAACTCACGTGTGGATTCAGCGGTTTGCAAACCCTTTCTGTGCAGAATCCCAAAACCGGTATGTCCAGCCCAATGCCGGCATCCGTACTAAACAGCAGGAAACTTCGTCTAAGACTCAGGAGAAACGTTTCCTTGAAATTGCTCTGCTGTGCGTTCGTTCACCTAAGAGAGTTGAATCTATGTTGAGATTCAGCGAGTCAGAAACACGTTTCTTCCAGGAGCTGCGTTGGGATATTCCCGAGTGAATGGGACCATAGGCTGTACAGAGAAATATCTGCTTCTAAAACCAAAAGTGTGCTATCAAACTGAATGGTTGTCAATGTGTGCATTCAACTGACAGAGTTAAACTCACGTGTGGATTCAGCGGTTTGCAAACCCTTTCTGTACAGAATCCCAAAACCGGTATTTCCAGCCCAATGCCGGCATACGTACTAAACAGCAGGAAACTTCGTCTAAAACTCAGGAGAAACGTTTCCTTGAAACTGCTCTGCTGTGCGTTCGTTCACCTAAGAGAGTTGAATCTATGTTGAGACTCAGCGAGTCAGAAACACGTTTCTTCTAGGAGGTGCGTTGGGATATTCCCGAGTGAATGGGACCATAGGCTGTACAGAGAAATATCTGCTTCTAAAACCAAAACGGAGCTATCTAACTGAATGGTTGTCAATGTGTGCATTCAACTGACAGAGTTAAACTCACGTGTGGATTCAGCGGTTTGCAAACCCTTTCTGTGCAGAATCCCAAAACCGGTATTTCCAGCCCAATGCCGGCATACGTACTAAACAGCAGGAAACTTCGTCTAAAACTCAGGAGAAACGTTTCCTTGAAACTGCTCTGCTGTGCGTTCGTTCACCTAAGAGAGTTGAATCTATGTTGAGATTCAGCGAGTCAGAAACACGTTTCTTCTAGGAGCTGCGTTGGAATATTCCCGAGTGAATGGGACCATAGGCTGTACAGAGAAATATCTGCTTCTAAAACCAAAAGTGTGCTATCTAACTGAATGGTTGTCAATGTGTGCATTCAACTGACAGAGTTAAACTCACGTGTGGATTCAGCGGTTTGCAAACCCTTTCTGTGCAGAATCCCAAAACCGGTATTTCCAGTCCAATGCCGGCATACGTACTAAACAGCAGGAAACTTCGTCTAAAACTCAGGAGAAACGTTTCCTTGAAACTGCTCTGCTGTGCGTTCGTTCACCTAAGAGAGTTGAATCTATGTTGAGACTCAGCGAGTCAGAAACACGTTTCTTCTAGGAGCTGCGGTGGGATATTCCCGAGTGAATGGGACCATAGGCAGTTAGAGAAATATCTGCTTCTAAAACCAAAAGGGTGCTATCAAACTGAATGGTTGTCAATGTGTGCTTTCAACTGACTGAGTTAAACTCACGTGTGGATTCAGCAGTTTGCAAACCCTTTCTGTGCAGAATCCCAAAACCGGTATTTCCAGCCCAATGCCGGCATACGTACTAAACAGCAGGAAACTTCGTCTAAAACTCAGGAGAAACGTTTCCTTGAAACTGCTCTGCTGTGCGTTCGTTCACCTAAGAGACTTGAATCTATGTTGAGATTCAGCGAGTCAGAAACACGTTTCTTCTAGGAGGTGCGTTGGGATATTCCCGAGTGAATGGGACCATAGGCTGTACAGAGAAATATCTGCTTCTAAAACCAAAACGGAGCTATCTAACTGAATGGTTGTCAATGTGTGCATTCAACTGACAGAGTTAAACTCACGTGTGGATTCAGCGGTTTGCAAACCCTTTCTGTGCAGAATCCCAAAACCGGTATTTCCAGCCCAATGCCGGCATACGTACTAAACAGCAGGAAACTTCGTCTAAAACTCAGGAGAAACGTTTCCTTGAAACTGCTCTGCTGTGCGTTCGTTCACCTAAGAGAGTTGAATCTATGTTGAGATTCAGCGAGTCAGAAACACGTTTCTTCCAGGAGCTGCGTTGGGATATTCCCGAGTGAATGGGACCATAGGCTGTACAGAGAAATATCTGCTTCTAAAACCAAAAGTGTGATATCAAACTGAATGGTTGTCAATGTGTGCATTCAACTGACAGAGTTAAACTCACGTGTGGATTCAGCGGTTTGCAAACCCTTTCTGTGCAGAATCCCAAAACCGGTATTTCCAGCCCAATGCCGGCATATGTACTAAACAGCAGGAAACTTCGTCTAAAACTCAGGAGAAACGTTTACTTGAAACTGCTCTGCTGTGCGTTCGTTCACCTAAGAGAGTTGAATCTATGTTGAGATTCAGCGAGTCAGAAACACGTTTCTTCTAGGATCTGCGTTGGGATATTCCCGAGTGAATGGGACCATAGGCTGTACAGAGAAATATCTGCTTCTAAAACCAAAAGTGTGCTATCAAACTGAATGGTTGTCAATGTGTGCATTCAACTGACAGAGTTAAACTCACGTGTGGATTCAGCGGTTTGCAAACCCTTTCTGTGCAGAATCCCAAAACCGGTATTTCCAGCCCAATGCCGGCATCCGTACTAAACAGCAGGAAACTGCGTCTAAAACTCAGGAGAAACGTTTCCTTGAAACTGCTCTGCTGTGCGTTCGTTCACCTAAGAGAGTTGAATCTATGTTGAGATTCAGCGAGTCAGAAACACGTTTCTTCTAGGAGCTGCGTTGGGATAGTCAAGAGTGAATGGGACCATAGGCTGTACAGAGAAATATCTGCTTCTAAAACCAAAACGGAGCTATCTAACTGAATGGTTGTCAATGTGTGCATTCAACTGACAGAGTTAAACTCACGTGTGGATTCAGCGGTTTGCAAACCCTTTCTGTACAGAATCCCAAAACCGGTATTTCCAGCCCAATGCCGGCATACGTACTAAACAGCAGGAAACTTCGTCTAAAACTCAGGAGAAACGTTTCCTTGAAACTGCTCTGCTGTGCGTTCGTTCACCTAAGAGAGTTGAATCTATGTTGAGACTCAGCGAGTCAGAAACACGTTTCTTCTAGGAGGTGCGTTGGGATATTCCCGAGTGAATGGGACCATAGGCTGTACAGAGAAATATCTGCTTCTAAAACCAAAACGGAGCTATCTAACTGAATGGTTGTCAATGTGTGCATTCAACTGACAGAGTTAAACTCACGTGTGGATTCAGCGGTTTGCAAACCCTTTCTGTGCAGAATCCCAAAACCGGTATTTCCAGCCCAATGCCGGCATACGTACTAAACAGCAGGAAACTTCGTCTAAAACTCAGGAGAAACGTTTCCTTGAAACTGCTCTGCTGTGCGTTCGTTCACCTAAGAGAGTTGAATCTATGTTGAGATTCAGCGAGTCAGAAACACGTTTCTTCTAGGAGCTGCGTTGGAATATTCCCGAGTGAATGGGACCATAGGCTGTACAGAGAAATATCTGCTTCTAAAACCAAAAGTGTGCTATCTAACTGAATGGTTGTCAATGTGTGCATTCAACTGACAGAGTTAAACTCACGTGTGGATTCAGCGGTTTGCAAACCCTTTCTGTGCAGAATCCCAAAACCGGTATTTCCAGTCCAATGCCGGCATACGTACTAAACAGCAGGAAACTTCGTCTAAAACTCAGGAGAAACGTTTCCTTGAAACTGCTCTGCTGTGCGTTCGTTCACCTAAGAGAGTTGAATCTATGTTGAGACTCAGCGAGTCAGAAACACGTTTCTTCTAGGAGCTGCGGTGGGATATTCCCGAGTGAATGGGACCATAGGCAGTTAGAGAAATATCTGCTTCTAAAACCAAAAGGGTGCTATCAAACTGAATGGTTGTCAATGTGTGCTTTCAACTGACTGAGTTAAACTCACGTGTGGATTCAGCAGTTTGCAAACCCTTTCTGTGCAGAATCCCAAAACCGGTATTTCCAGCCCAATGCCGGCATACGTACTAAACAGCAGGAAACTTCGTCTAAAACTCAGGAGAAACGTTTCCTTGAAACTGCTCTGCTGTGCGTTCGTTCACCTAAGAGACTTGAATCTATGTTGAGATTCAGCGAGTCAGAAACACGTTTCTTCTAGGAGGTGCGTTGGGATATTCCCGAGTGAATGGGACCATAGGCTGTACAGAGAAATATCTGCTTCTAAAACCAAAACGGAGCTATCTAACTGAATGGTTGTCAATGTGTGCATTCAACTGACAGAGTTAAACTCACGTGTGGATTCAGCGGTTTGCAAACCCTTTCTGTGCAGAATCCCAAAACCGGTATTTCCAGCCCAATGCCGGCATACGTACTAAACAGCAGGAAACTTCGTCTAAAACTCAGGAGAAACGTTTCCTTGAAACTGCTCTGCTGTGCGTTCGTTCACCTAAGAGAGTTGAATCTATGTTGAGATTCAGCGAGTCAGAAACACGTTTCTTCCAGGAGCTGCGTTGGGATATTCCCGAGTGAATGGGACCATAGGCTGTACAGAGAAATATCTGCTTCTAAAACCAAAAGTGTGATATCAAACTGAATGGTTGTCAATGTGTGCATTCAACTGACAGAGTTAAACTCACGTGTGGATTCAGCGGTTTGCAAACCCTTTCTGTGCAGAATCCCAAAACCGGTATTTCCAGCCCAATGCCGGCATATGTACTAAACAGCAGGAAACTTCGTCTAAAACTCAGGAGAAACGTTTACTTGAAACTGCTCTGCTGTGCGTTCGTTCACCTAAGAGAGTTGAATCTATGTTGAGATTCAGCGAGTCAGAAACACGTTTCTTCTAGGATCTGCGTTGGGATATTCCCGAGTGAATGGGACCATAGGCTGTACAGAGAAATATCTGCTTCTAAAACCAAAAGTGTGCTATCAAACTGAATGGTTGTCAATGTGTGCATTCAACTGACAGAGTTAAACTCACGTGTGGATTCAGCGGTTTGCAAACCCTTTCTGTGCAGAATCCCAAAACCGGTATTTCCAGCCCAATGCCGGCATCCGTACTAAACAGCAGGAAACTGCGTCTAAAACTCAGGAGAAACGTTTCCTTGAAACTGCTCTGCTGTGCGTTCGTTCACCTAAGAGAGTTGAATCTATGTTGAGATTCAGCGAGTCAGAAACACGTTTCTTCTAGGAGCTGCGTTGGGATAGTCAAGAGTGAATGGGACCATAGGCTGTACAGAGAAATATCTGCTTCTAAAACCAAAACGGAGCTATCTAACTGAATGGTTGTCAATGTGTGCATTCAACTGACAGAGTTAAACTCACGTGTGGATTCAGCGGTTTGCAAACCCTTTCTGTGCAGAATCCCAAAACCGGTATTTCCAGCCCAATGCCGGCATACGTACTAAACAGCAGGAAACTTCGTCTAAAACTCAGGAGAAACGTTTCCTTGAAACTGTTCTGCTGTGCGTTCGTTCACCTAAGAGAGTTGAATCTATGTTGAGATTCAGCGAGTCAGAAACACGTTTCTTCTAGGAGCTGCGTTGGGATATTCCCGAGTGAATGGGACCATAGGCTGTACAGAGAAATATCTGCTTCTAAAACCAAAAGTGTGCTATCAAACTGAATGGTTGTCAATGTGTGCATTCAACTGACAGAGTTAAACTCACGTGTGGATTCAGCGGTTTGCAAACCCTTTCTGTGCAGAATCCCAAAACCGGTATGTCCAGCCCAATGCCGGCATCCGTACTAAACAGCAGGAAACTTCGTCTAAAACTCAGGAGAAACGTTTCCTTGAAACTGCTCTGCTGTGCGTTCGTTCACCTAAGAGAGTTGAAACTATGTTGAGATTCACCGAGTCAGAAACACGTTTATGCTAGGAGCTGCGTTGGGATATTCCCGAGTGAATGGGACCATAGGCTGTACAGAGAAATATCTGCTTCTAAAACCAAAACGGAGCTATCTAACTGAATGGTTGTCAAAGTGTGCATTCAACTGACAGAGTTAAACTCACGTGTGGATTGAGCGGTTTGCAAACCATTACTGTGCAGAATCCCAAAACCGGTATGTCCAGCCCAATGCCGGCATCCGTACTAAACAGCAGGAAACTTCGTCTAAAACTCAGGAGAAACGTTTCCTTGAAACTGCTCTGCTGTGCGTTCGTTCACCTAAGAGAGTTGAATCTATGTTGAGATTCAGCGAGTCAGAAACACGTTTCTTCTAGGAGCTGCGTTAGGATATTCCTGAGTGAATGGGACCATAGGCTGTACAGAGAAATATCTGCTTCTGAAACCAAAACGGAGCTATCTAACTGAATGGTTGTCAATGTGTGCATTCAACTGACAGAGTTAAACTCACGTGTGGATTCAGCGGTTTGCAAACCCTTTCTGTGCAGAATCCCAAAACCGGTATGTCCAGCCCAATGCCGGCATCCGTACTAAACAGCAGGAAACTTCGTCTAAGACTCAGGAGAAACGTTTCCTTGAAATTGCTCTGCTGTGCGTTCGTTCACCTAAGAGAGTTGAATCTATGTTGAGATTCAGCGAGTCAGAAACACGTTTCTTCCAGGAGCTGCGTTGGGATATTCCCGAGTGAATGGGACCATAGGCTGTACAGAGAAATATCTGCTTCTAAAACCAAAAGTGTGCTATCAAACTGAATGGTTGTCAATGTGTGCATTCAACTGACAGAGTTAAACTCACGTGTGGATTCAGCGGTTTGCAAACCCTTTCTGTGCAGAATCCCAAAACCGGTATTTCCAGCCCAATGCCGGCATCCGTACTAAACAGCAGGAAACTTCGTCTAAAACTCAGGAGAAACGTTTCCTTGAAACTGTTCTGCTGTGCGTTCGTTCACTTAAGAGAGTTGAATCTATGTTGAGATTCAGCGAGTCAGAAACACGTTTCTTCTAGGAGCTGCGTTGGGATATTCCCGAGTGAATGTGACCATAGGCTGTACAGAGAAATATCTGCTTCTAAAACCAAAACGGAGCTATCTAACTGAATGGTTGTCAATGTGTGCATTCAACTGACAGAGTTAAACTCACGTGTGGATTCAGCGGTTTGCAAACCCTTTCTGTGCAGAATCCCAAAACCGGTATTTCCAGCCCAATGCCGTCATCCGTACTAAACAGCAGGAAACTTCGTCTAAAACTCAGGAGAAACGTTTCCTTGAAACTGCTCTGCTGTGCCTTCGTTCACCTAAGAGAGTTGAAACTATGTTGAGATTCACCGAGTCAGAAACACGTTTATGCTAGGAGCTGCGTTGGGATATTCCCAAGTGAATGGGACCATAGGCTGTACAGAGAAATATCTGCTTCTAAAACCAAAACGGAGCTATCTAACTGAATGGTTGTCAATGTGTGCATTCAACTGACAGAGTTAAACTCACGTGTGGATTCAGCGGTTTGCAAACCATTTCTGTGCAGAATCCCAAAACCGGTATGTCCAGCCCAATGCCGGCATCCGTACTAAACAGCAGGAAACTTCGTCTAAAACTCAGGAGAAACGTTTCCTTGAAACTGCTCTGCTGTGCGTTCGTTCACCTAAGAGAGTTGAATCTATGTTGAGATTCAGCGAGTCAGAAACACGTTTCTTCTAGGAGGTGCATTGGGATATTCCCGAGTGAATGGGACCATAGGCTGTACAGAGAAATATCTGCTCCTACAACCAAAAGGGTGGTATCTAACTGAATGGTTGTCAATGTGTGCATTCAACTGACAGAGTTAAACTCACGTTTGGATTCAGCAGTTTACAAACCCTTTCTGTGCAGAATCCCAAAACCGGTAATTCCAGCTCAATGCCGGCATCCGTACTAAACAGCAGGAAACTTCGTCTAAAACTCAGGAGAAACGTTTCCTTTAAACTGCTCTTCTGTGCGTTCGTTCACCTAAGAGAGTTGAAACTATGTTGAGATTCAGCGAGTCAGAAACACGTTTATGCTGGGAGCTGAGTTGCGATATTCCCGAGTGAATGGGACCATAGGCTGTACTGAGAAATATCTGCTTCTAAAACCAAAACGGAGCTATCTAACTGAATGGTTGTCAATGTGTGCATTCAACTGACGGAGATAAACTCACGTGTGGATTCAGCGGTTTGCACACCATTTCTGTGCAGAATCCCAAAACCGGTATGTCCAGCCCAATGACGGCATACGTACTAAACAGCAGGAAACTTCGTCTAAAACTCAGGAGAAATGTTTCCTTGAAACTGCTCTGCTGTGCGTTCGTTCACCTAAGAGAGTTGAATCTATGTTGAGATTCAGCGAGTCAGAAACACGTTTCTTCTAGGAGATGCGTTGGGATATTCCCGAGTGAATGGGACCATAGGCTGTACAGAGAAATATCTGCTTCTAAAACCAAAAGGGTGGCATCTAACTGAATGGTTGTCAATGTGTGCATTCAACTGACAGAGTTAAACTCACCTGTGGATTCAGCGGTTTGCAAACCCTTTCTGTGCAGAATCCCAAAACCGGTATTTCCAGCCCAATGCCGGCATACGTACTAAACAGCAGGAAACTTCGTCTAAGACTCAGGAGAAACGTTTCCTTGAAACTGCTCTGCTGTGCGTTCGTTCACCTAAGAGAGTTGAATCTATGTTGAGATTCAGCGAGTCAGAAACACGTTTCTTCTAGGAGCTGCGTTGGGATATTCCCGAGTGAATGGGACCATAGGCTGTACAGAGAAATATCTGCTTCTAAAACCAAAAGTGTGCTATCAAACTGAATGGTTGTCAATGTGTGCATTCAACTGACAGAGTTAAACTCACGTGTGGATTCAGCGGTTTACAAACCCTTTCTGTGCAGAATGCCAAAACCGGTAATTCCAGCTCAATGCCGGCATCCGTACTAAACAGCAGGAAACTTCGTCTAAAATTCAGGAGAAACGTTTCTTTGAAACTGCTCTGCTGTGCGTTCGTTCACCTAAGAGAGTTGAATCTATGTTGAGATTCAGGGAGTCAGAAACACGTTTCTTCTAGGAGCTGCGTTGGGATATTCCCGAGTGAATGGGACCATAGGCTGTACAGAGAAATATCTGCTTCTAAAACCAAAACGGAGCTATCTAACTGAATGGTTGTCAATGTGTGCATTCAACTGACAGAGTTAAACTCACGTGTGGATTCAGCGGTTTGCAAACCCTTTCTGTGCAGAATCCCAAAACCGGTATTTCCAGCCCAATGCCGGCATCCGTACTAAACAGCAGGAAACTTCGTCTAAAACTCAGGAGAAACGTTTCCTTGAAACTGCTCTGCTGTGCATTCGTTCACCTAAGAGAGTTGAATCTATGTTGAGATTCAGCGAGTCAGAAACACGTTTCTTCTAGGAGCTGCGTTGGGATATTCCCGAGTGAATGGGACCATAGGCTGTACAGAGAAATATCTGCTTCTAAAACCAAAAGTGTGCTATCAAACTGAATGGTTGTCAATGTGTGCATTCAACTGACAGAGTTAAACTCACGTGTGGATTCAGCGGTTTGCAAACCCTTTCTGTACAGAATCCCAAAACCGGTATTTCCAGCCCAATGCCGGCATACGTACTAAACAGCAGGAAACTTCGTCTAAAACTCAGGAGAAACGTTTCCTTGAAACTGCTCTGCTGTGCGTTCGTTCACCTAAGAGAGTTGAATCTATGTTGAGACTCAGCGAGTCAGAAACACGTTTCTTCTAGGAGCTGCGGTGGGATATTCCCGAGTGAATGGGACCATAGGCAGTTAGAGAAATATCTGCTTCTAAAACCAAAAGGGTGCTATCAAACTGAATGGTTGTCAATGTGTGCTTTCAACTGACTGAGTTAAACTCACGTGTGGATTCAGCAGTTTGCAAACCCTTTCTGTGCAGAATCCCAAAACCGGTATTTCCAGCCCAATGCCGGCATACGTACTAAACAGCAGGAAACTTCGTCTAAAACTCAGGAGAAACGTTTCCTTGAAACTGCTCTGCTGTGCGTTCGTTCACCTAAGAGACTTGAATCTATGTTGAGATTCAGCGAGTCAGAAACACGTTTCTTCTAGGAGGTGCGTTGGGATATTCCCGAGTGAATGGGACCATAGGCTGTACAGAGAAATATCTGCTTCTAAAACCAAAACGGAGCTATCTAACTGAATGGTTGTCAATGTGTGCATTCAACTGACAGAGTTAAACTCACGTGTGGATTCAGCGGTTTGCAAACCCTTTCTGTGCAGAATCCCAAAACCGGTATTTCCAGCCCAATGCCGGCATACGTACTAAACAGCAGGAAACTTCGTCTAAAACTCAGGAGAAACGTTTCCTTGAAACTGCTCTGCTGTGCGTTCGTTCACCTAAGAGAGTTGAATCTATGTTGAGATTCAGCGAGTCAGAAACACGTTTCTTCTAGGAGCTGCGTTGGAATATTCCCGAGTGAATGGGACCATAGGCTGTACAGAGAAATATCTGCTTCTAAAACCAAAAGTGTGCTATCTAACTGAATGGTTGTCAATGTGTGCATTCAACTGACAGAGTTAAACTCACGTGTGGATTCAGCGGTTTGCAAACCCTTTCTGTGCAGAATCCCAAAACCGGTATTTCCAGTCCAATGCCGGCATACGTACTAAACAGCAGGAAACTTCGTCTAAAACTCAGGAGAAACGTTTCCTTGAAACTGCTCTGCTGTGCGTTCGTTCACCTAAGAGAGTTGAATCTATGTTGAGATTCAGCGAGTCAGAAACACGTTTCTTCCAGGAGCTGCGTTGGGATATTCCCGAGTGAATGGGACCATAGGCTGTACAGAGAAATATCTGCTTCTAAAACCAAAAGTGTGATATCAAACTGAATGGTTGTCAATGTGTGCATTCAACTGACAGAGTTAAACTCACGTGTGGATTCAGCGGTTTGCAAACCCTTTCTGTGCAGAATCCCAAAACCGGTATTTCCAGCCCAATGCCGGCATATGTACTAAACAGCAGGAAACTTCGTCTAAAACTCAGGAGAAACGTTTACTTGAAACTGCTCTGCTGTGCGTTCGTTCACCTAAGAGAGTTGAATCTATGTTGAGATTCAGCGAGTCAGAAACACGTTTCTTCTAGGATCTGCGTTGGGATATTCCCGAGTGAATGGGACCATAGGCTGTACAGAGAAATATCTGCTTCTAAAACCAAAAGTGTGCTATCAAACTGAATGGTTGTCAATGTGTGCATTCAACTGACAGAGTTAAACTCACGTGTGGATTCAGCGGTTTGCAAACCCTTTCTGTGCAGAATCCCAAAACCGGTATTTCCAGCCCAATGCCGGCATCCGTACTAAACAGCAGGAAACTGCGTCTAAAACTCAGGAGAAACGTTTCCTTGAAACTGCTCTGCTGTGCGTTCGTTCACCTAAGAGAGTTGAATCTATGTTGAGATTCAGCGAGTCAGAAACACGTTTCTTCTAGGAGCTGCGTTGGGATAGTCAAGAGTGAATGGGACCATAGGCTGTACAGAGAAATATCTGCTTCTAAAACCAAAACGGAGCTATCTAACTGAATGGTTGTCAATGTGTGCATTCAACTGACAGAGTTAAACTCACGTGTGGATTCAGCGGTTTGCAAACCCTTTCTGTGCAGAATCCCAAAACCGGTATTTCCAGCCCAATACCGGCATCCGTACTAAACAGCAGGAAACTTCGTCTAAAACTCAGGAGAAACGTTTCCTTGAAACTGCTCTGCTGTGCGTTCGTTCACCTAAGAGAGTTGAATCTATGTTGAGATTCAGCGAGTCAGAAACACGTTTCTTCTAGGAGCTGCGTTGGGATATTCCCGAGTGAATGGGACCATAGGCTGTACAGAGAAATATCTGCTTCTAAAACCAAAAGTGTGCTATCAAACTGAATGGTTGTCAATGTGTGCATTCAACTGACAGAGTTAAACTCACGTGTGGATTCAGCGGTTTGCAAACCCTTTCTGTGCAGAATCCCAAAACCGGTATGTCCAGCCCAATGCCGGCATCCGTACTAAACAGCAGGAAACTTCGTCTAAAACTCAGGAGAAACGTTTCCTTGAAACTGCTCTGCTGTGCGTTCGTTCACCTAAGAGAGTTGAAACTATGTTGAGATTCACCGAGTCAGAAACACGTTTATGCTAGGAGCTGCGTTGGGATATTCCCGAGTGAATGGGACCATAGGCTGTACAGAGAAATATCTGCTTCTAAAACCAAAACGGAGCTATCTAACTGAATGGTTGTCAAAGTGAGCATTCAACTGACAGAGTTAAACTCACGTGTGGATTGAGCGGTTTGCAAACCATTACTGTGCAGAATCCCAAAACCGGTATGTCCAGCCCAATGCCGGCATCCGTACTAAACAGCAGGAAACTTCGTCTAAGACTCAGGAGAAACGTTTCCTTGAAATTGCTCTGCTGTGCGTTCGTTCACCTAAGAGAGTTGAATCTATGTTGAGATTCAGCGAGTCAGAAACACGTTTCTTCCAGGAGCTGCGTTGGGATATTCCCGAGTGAATGGGACCATAGGCTGTACAGAGAAATATCTGCTTCTAAAACCAAAAGTGTGCTATCAAACTGAATGGTTGTCAATGTGTGCATTCAACTGACAGAGTTAAACTCACGTGTGGATTCAGCGGTTTGCAAACCCTTTCTGTGCAGAATCCCAAAACCGGTATTTCCAGCCCAATGCCGGCATCCGTACTAAACAGCAGGAAACTTCGTCTAAAACTCAGGAGAAACGTTTCCTTGAAACTGTTCTGCTGTGCGTTCGTTCACCTAAGAGAGTTGAATCTATGTTGAGATTCAGCGAGTCAGAAACACGTTTCTTCTAGGAGCTGCGTTGGGATATTCCCGAGTGAATGTGACCATAGGCTGTACAGAGAAATATCTGCTTCTAAAACCAAAACGGAGCTATCTAACTGAATGGTTGTCAATGTGTGCATTCAACTGACAGAGTTAAACTCACGTGTGGATTCAGCGGTTTGCAAACCCTTTCTGTGCAGAATCCCAAAACCGGTATTTCCAGCCCAATGCCGGCATCCGTACTAAACAGCAGGAAACTTCGTCTAAAACTCAGGAGAAACGTTTCCTTGAAACTGCTCTGCTGTGCGTTCGTTCACCTAAGAGAGTTGAAACTATGTTGAGATTCACCGAGTCAGAAACACGTTTATGCTAGGAGCTGCGTTGGGATATTCCCAAGTGAATGGGACCATAGGCTGTACAGAGAAATATCTGCTTCTAAAACCAAAACGGAGCTATCTAACTGAATGGTTGTCAATGTGTGCATTCAACTGACAGAGTTAAACTCACGTGTGGATTCAGCGGTTTGCAAACCATTTCTGTGCAGAATCCCAAAACCGGTATGTCCAGCCCAATGCCGGCATCCGTACTAAACAGCAGGAAACTTCGTCTAAAACTCAGGAGAAACGTTTCCTTGAAACTGCTCTGCTGTGCGTTCGTTCACCTAAGAGAGTTGAATCTATGTTGAGATTCAGCGAGTCAGAAACACGTTTCTTCTAGGAGGTGCATTGGCATATTCCCGAGTGAATGGGACCATAGGCTGTACAGAGAAATATCTGCTCCTACAACCAAAAGGGTGGTATCTAACTGAATGGTTGTCAATGTGTGCATTCAACTGACAGAGTTAAACTCACGTTTGGATTCAGCAGTTTACAAACCCTTTCTGTGCAGAATCCCAAAACCGGTAATTCCAGCTCAATGCCGGCATCCGTACTAAACAGCAGGAAACTTCGTCTAAAACTCAGGAGAAACGTTTCCTTTAAACTGCTCTTCTGTGCGTTCGTTCACCTAAGAGAGTTGAAACTATGTTGAGATTCAGCGAGTCAGAAACACGTTTATGCTGGGAGCTGAGTTGCGATATTCCCGAGTGAATGGGACCATAGGCTGTACTGAGAAATATCTGCTTCTAAAACCAAAACGGAGCTATCTAACTGAATGGTTGTCAATGTGTGCATTCAACTGACGGAGATAAACTCACGTGTGGATTCAGCGGTTTGCACACCATTTCTGTGCAGAATCCCAAAACCGGTATGTCCAGCCCAATGCCGGCATACGTACTAAACAGCAGGAAACTTCGTCTAAAACTCAGGAGAAATGTTTCCTTGAAACTGCTCTGCTGTGCGTTCGTTCACCTAAGAGAGTTGAATCTATGTTGAGATTCAGCGAGTCAGAAACACGTTTCTTCTAGGAGATGCGTTGGGATATTCCCGAGTGAATGGGACCATAGGCTGTACAGAGAAATATCTGCTTCTAAAACCAAAACGGAGCTATCTAACTGAATGGTTGTCAATGTGTGCATTCAACTGACAGAGTTAAACTCACGTGTGGATTCAGCGGTTTGCAAACCCTTTCTGTGCAGAATCCCAAAACCGGTATTTCCAGCCCAATGCCGGCATCCGTACTAAACAGCAGGAAACTTCGTCTAAGACTCAGGAGAAACGTTTCCTTGAAATTGCTCTGCTGTGCGTTCGTTCACCTAAGAGAGTTGAATCTATGTTGAGATTCAGCGAGTCAGAAACACGTTTCTTCTAGGAGCTGCGTTGGGATATTCCCGAGTGAATGGGACCATAGGCTGTACAGAGAATTATCTGCTTCTAAAACCAAAAGTGTTTTATCAAACTGAATGGTTGTCAATGTGTGCATTCAACTGACAGAGTTAAACTCACGTGTGGATTCAGCGGTTTGCAAACCCTTTCTGTGCAGAATCCCAAAACCGGTATTTCCAGCCCAATGCCGGCATACGTACTAAACAGCAGGAAACTTCGTCTAAAACTCAGGAGAAACGTTTCCTTGAAACTGCTCTGCTGTGCGTTCGTTCACCTAAGAGAGTTGAATCTATGTTGAGATTCAGCGAGTCAGAAACACGTTTCTTCTAGGAGCTGCGTTGGGATATTCCCGAGTGAATGGGACCATAGGCTGTACAGAGAAATATCTGCTTCTAAAACCAAAAGTGTGCTATCAAACTGAATGGTTGTCAATGTGTGCATTCAACTGACAGAGTTAAACTCACGTGTGGATTCAGCGGTTTGGAAACCCTTTCTGTGCAGAATCCCAAAACCGGTATTTCCAGCCCAATGCCGGCATCCGTACTAAACAGCAGGAAACTTCGTCTAAAACTCAGGAGAAACGTTTCCTTGAAACTGCTCTGCTGTGCGTTCGTTCACCTAAGAGAGTTGAATCTATGTTGAGATTCAGCGAGTCAGAAACACGTTTCTTCTAGGAGCTGCGTTGGGATATTCCCGAGTGAATGGGACCATAGGCTGTACAGAGAAATATCTGCTTCTAAAACCAAAACGGAGCTATCTAACTGAATGGTTGTCAATGTGTGCATTCAACTGACAGAGTTAAACTGACGTGTGGATTCAGCGGTTTGCAAACCCTTTCTGTGCAGAATCCCAAAACCGGTATTTCCAGCCCAATGCCGGCATCCGTACTAAACAGCAGGAAACTTCGTCTAAAACTCAGGAGAAACGTTTCCTTGAAACTGCTCTGCTGTGCGTTCGTTCACCTAAGAGAGTTGAATCTATGTTGAGATTCAGCGAGTCAGAAACACGTTTCTTCTAGGAGCTGCGTTAGGATATTCCTGAGTGAATGGGACCATAGGCTGTACAGAGAAATATCTGCTTCTAAAACCAAAACGGAGCTATCTAACTGAATGGTTGTCAATGTGTGCATTCAACTGACAGAGTTAAACTCACGTGTGGATTCAGCGGTTTGCAAACCCTTTCTGTGCAGAATCCCAAAACCGGTATTTCCAGCCCAATGCCGGCATCCGTACTAAACAGCAGGAAAATTCGTCTAAAACTCAGGAGAAACGTTTCCTTGAAACTGCTCTGCTGTGCGTTCGTTCACCTAAGAGAGTTGAAACTATGTTGAGATTCACCGAGTCAGAAACACGTTTATGCTAGGAGCTGCGTTGGGATATTCCCAAGTGAATGGGACCATAGGCTGTACAGAGAAATATCTGCTTCTAAAACCAAAACGGAGCTATCTAACTGAATGGTTGTCAATGTGTGCATTCAACTGACAGAGTTAAACTCACGTGTGGATTCAGCGGTTTGCAAACCATTTCTGTGCAGAATCCCAAAACCGGTATGTCCAGCCCAATGCCGGCATCCGTACTAAACAGCAGGAAACTTCGTCTAAAACTCAGGAGAAACGTTTCCTTGAAACTGCTCTGCTGTGCGTTCGTTCACCTAAGAGAGTTGAATCTATGTTGAGATTCAGCGAGTCAGAAACACGTTTCTTCTAGGAGGTGCATTGGGATATTCCCGAGTGAATGGGACCATAGGCTGTACAGAGAAATATCTGCTCCTACAACCAAAAGGGTGGTATCTAACTGAATGGTTGTCAATGTGTGCATTCAACTGACAGAGTTAAACTCACGTTTGGATTCAGCAGTTTACAAACCCTTTCTGTGCAGAATCCCAAAACCGGTAATTCCAGCTCAATGCCGGCATCCGTACTAAACAGCAGGAAACTTCGTCTAAAACTCAGCAGAAACGTTTCCTTTAAACTGCTCTTCTGTGCGTTCGTTCACCTAAGAGAGTTGAAACTATGTTGAGATTCAGCGAGTCAGAAACACGTTTATGCTGGGAGCTGAGTTGCGATATTCCCGAGTGAATGGGACCATAGGCTGTACTGAGAAATATCTGCTTCTAAAACCAAAACGGAGCTATCTAACTGAATGGTTGTCAATGTGTGCATTCAACTGACGGAGATAAACTCACGTGTGGATTCAGCGGTTTGCACACCATTTCTGTGCAGAATCCCAAAACCGGTATGTCCAGCCCAATGCCGGCATACGTACTAAACAGCAGGAAACTTCGTCTAAAACTCAGGAGAAATGTTTCCTTGAAACTGCTCTGCTGTGCGTTCGTTCACCTAAGAGAGTTGAATCTATGTTGAGATTCAGCGAGTCAGAAACACGTTTCTTCTAGGAGATGCGTTGGGATATTCCCGAGTGAATGGGACCATAGGCTGTACAGAGAAATATCTGCTTCTAAAACCAAAACGGAGCTATCTAACTGAATGGTTGTCAATGTGTGCATTCAACTGACAGAGTTAAACTCACGTGTGGATTCAGCGGTTTGCAAACCCTTTCTGTGCAGAATCCCAAAACCGGTATTTCCAGCCCAATGCCGGCATCCGTACTAAACAGCAGGAAACTTCGTCTAAGACTCAGGAGAAACGTTTCCTTGAAATTGCTCTGCTGTGCGTTCGTTCACCTAAGAGAGTTGAATCTATGTTGAGATTCAGCGAGTCAGAAACACGTTTCTTCTAGGAGCTGCGTTGGGATATTCCCGAGTGAATGGGACCATAGGCTGTACAGAGAATTATCTGCTTCTAAAACCAAAAGTGTGTTATCAAACTGAATGGTTGTCAATGTGTGCATTCAACTGACAGAGTTAAACTCACGTGTGGATTCAGCGGTTTGCAAACCCTTTCTGTGCAGAATCCCAAAACCGGTATTTCCAGCCCAATGCCGGCATACGTACTAAACAGCAGGAAACTTCGTCTAAAACTCAGGAGAAACGTTTCCTTGAAACTGCTCTGCTGTGCGTTCGTTCACCTAAGAGAGTTGAATCTATGTTGAGATTCAGCGAGTCAGAAACACGTTTCTTCTAGGAGCTGCGTTAGGATATTCCCGAGTGAATGGGACCATAGGCTGTACAGAGAAATATCTGCTTCTAAAACCAAAAGTGTGCTATCAAACTGAATGGTTGTCAATGTGTGCATTCAACTGACAGAGTTAAACTCACGTGTGGATTCAGCGGTTTGGAAACCCTTTCTGTGCAGAATCCCAAAACCGGTATTTCCAGCCCAATGCCGGCATCCGTACTAAACAGCAGGAAACTTCGTCTAAAACTCAGGAGAAACGTTTCCTTGAAACTGCTCTGCTGTGCGTTCGTTCACCTAAGAGAGTTGAATCTATGTTGAGATTCAGCGAGTCAGAAACACGTTTCTTCTAGGAGCTGCGTTGGGATATTCCCGAGTGAATGGGACCATAGGCTGTACAGAGAAATATCTGCTTCTAAAACCAAAACGGAGCTATCTAACTGAATGGTTGTCAATGTGTGCATTCAACTGACAGAGTTAAACTGACGTGTGGATTCAGCGGTTTGCAAACCCTTTCTGTGCAGAATCCCAAAACCGGTATTTCCAGCCCAATGCCGGCATCCGTACTAAACAGCAGGAAACTTCCTCTAAAACTCAGGAGAAACGTTTCCTTGAAACTGCTCTGCTGTGCGTTCGTTCACCTAAGAGAGTTGAATCTATGTTGAGATTCAGCGAGTCAGAAACACGTTTCTTCTAGAAGCTGCGTTGGGATATTCCCGAGTGAATGGGACCATAGGCTGTACAGAGTAATATCTGCTCCTACAAACAAAAGGGTGGTATCTAACTGAATGGTTGTCAATGTGTGCATTCAACTGACAGAGTTAAACTCACGTTTGGATTCAGCGGTTTACAAACCCTTTCTGTGCAGAATCCCAAAACCGGTAATTCCAGCTCAATGCCGGCATCCGTACTAAACAGCAGGAAACTTCGTCTAAAACTCAGGAGAAACGTTTCCTTGAAACTGCTCTTCTGTGCGTTCGTTCACCTAACAGAGATGAAACTATGTTGAGATTCAGCGAGTCAGAAACACGTTTATGCTAGGAGCTGAGTTTCGATATTCCCGAGTGAATGGGACCATAGTCTGTACTGAGAAATATCTGCTTCTAAAACCAAAACGGAGCTATCTAACTGAATGGTTGTCAATGTGTGCATTCAACTGACGGAGTTAAACTCACGTGTGGATTCAGCGGTTTGCACACCATTTCTGTGCAGAATCCCAAAACCGGTATGTCCAGCCCAATGCCGGCATCCGTACTAAACAGCAGGAAACTTCGTCTAAGACTCAGGAGAAACGTTTCCTTGAAATTGCTCTGCTGTGCGTTCGTTCACCTAAGAGAGTTGAATCTATGTTGAGATTCAGCGAGTCAGAAGCACGTTTCTTCTAGGAGATGCGTTGGGATATTCCCGAGTGAATGGGACCATAGGCTGTACAGAGAAATATCTGCTTCTAAAACCAAAAGTGTGTTATCAAACTGAATGGTTGTCAATGTGTGCATTCAACTGACAGAGTTAAACTCACGTTTGGATTCAGCGGTTTGCAAACCCTTTCTGTGCAGAATCCCAAAACCGGTATTTCCAGCCCAATGCCGGCATACGTACTAAACAGCAGGAAACTTCGTCTAAAACTCAGGAGAAACGTTTCCTTGAAACTGCTATGCTGTGCGTTCGTTCACCTAAGAGAGTTGAATCTATGTTGAGATTCAGCGAGTCAGAAACACGTTTCTTCTAGGAGCAGCGTTGGGATATTCCCGAGTGAATGGGACCATAGGCTGTACAGAGAAATATCTGGTTCTAAAACCAAAAGTGTGCTATCAAACTGAATGGTTGTCAATGTGTGCATTCAACTGACAGAGTTAAACTCACGTGTGGATTCAGCGGTTTGCAAACCCTTTCTGTGCAGAATCCCAAAACCGGTATTTCCAGCCCAATGCCGGCATACGTACTAAACAGCAGGAAACTTCGTCTAAAACTCAGGAGAAACGTTTCCTTGAAACTGCTCTGCTGTGCGTTCGTTCACCTAAGAGAGTTGAATCTATGTTGAGATTCAGCGAGTCAGAAACACGTTTCTTCTAGGAGCTGCGTTGGGATATTCCCGAGTGAATGGGACCATAGGCTGTACAGAGAAATATCTGCTTCTAAAACCAAAACGGAGCTATCTAACTGAATGGTTGTCAATGTGTGCATTCAACTGACAGAGTTAAACTCACGTGTGGCTTCAGCGGTTTGCAAACCCTTTCTGTGCAGAATCCCAAAACCGGTATTTCCAGCCCAATGCCGGCATACGTACTAAACAGCAGGAAACTTCGTCTAAAACTCAGGAGAAACGTTTCCTTGAAACTGCTCTGCTGTGCGTTCGTTCACCTAAGAGAGTTGAATCTATGTTGAGATTCAGCGAGTCAGAAACACGTTTCTTCTAGGAGCTGCGTTGGGATATTCCCGAGTGAATGGGACCATAGGCTGTACAGAGAAATATCTGCTTCTAAAACCAAAACGGAGCTATCTAACTGAATGGTTGTCAATGTGTGCATTCAACTGACAGAGTTAAACTCACGTGTGGATTCAGCGGTTTGCAAACCCTTTCTGTGCAGAATCCCAAAACCGGTATTTCCAGCCCAATGCCGGCATCCGTACTAAACAGCAGGAAACTTCGTCTAAAACTCAGGAGAAGCGTTTCCTTGAAACTGCTATGCTGTGCGTTCGTTCACGTAAGAGAGTTGAATCTATGTTGAGATTCAGCGAGTCAGAAACACGTTTCTTCCAGGAGCTGCGTTGGGATATTCCCGAGTGAATGGGACCATAGGCTGTACAGAGAAATATCTGCTTCTAAAACCAAAAGTGTGATATCAAACTGAATGGTTGTCAATGTGTGCATTCAACTGACAGAGTTAAACTCACGTGTGGATTCAGCGGTTTGCAAACCCTTTCTGTGCAGAATCCCAAAACCGGTATTTCCAGCCCAATGCCGGCATATGTACTAAACAGCAGGAAACTTCGTCTAAAACTCAGGAGAAACGTTTACTTGAAACTGCTCTGCTGTGCGTTCGTTCACCTAAGAGAGTTGAATCTATGTTGAGATTCAGCGAGTCAGAAACACGTTTCTTCTAGGATCTGCGTTGGGATATTCCCGAGTGAATGGGACCATAGGCTGTACAGAGAAATATCTGCTTCTAAAACCAAAAGTGTGCTATCAAACTGAATGGTTGTCAATGTGTGCATTCAACTGACAGAGTTAAACTCACGTGTGGATTCAGCGGTTTGCAAACCCTTTCTGTGCAGAATCCCAAAACCGGTATTTCCAGCCCAATGCCGGCATCCGTACTAAACAGCAGGAAACTGCGTCTAAAACTCAGGAGAAACGTTTCCTTGAAACTGCTCTGCTGTGCGTTCGTTCACCTAAGAGAGTTGAATCTATGTTGAGATTCAGCGAGTCAGAAACACGTTTCTTCTAGGAGCTGCGTTGGGATAGTCAAGAGTGAATGGGACCATAGGCTGTACAGAGAAATATCTGCTTCTAAAACCAAAAGTGTGCTATCAAACTGAATGGTTGTCAATGTGTGCATTCAACTGACAGAGTTAAACTCACGTGTGGATTCAGCGGTTTGCAAACCCTTTCTGTGCAGAATCCCAAAACCGGTATGTCCAGCCCAATGCCGGCATCCGTACTAAACAGCAGGAAACTTCGTCTAAAACTCAGGAGAAACGTTTCCTTGAAACTGCTCTGCTGTGCGTTCGTTCACCTAAGAGAGTTGAAACTATGTTGAGATTCACCGAGTCAGAAACACGTTTATGCTAGGAGCTGCGTTGGGATATTCCCGAGTGAATGGGACCATAGGCTCTACAGAGAAATATCTGCTTCTAAAACCAAAACGGAGCTATCTAACTGAATGGTTGTCAAAGTGTGCATTCAACTGACAGAGTTAAACTCACGTGTGGATAGAGCGGTTTGCAAACCATTACTGTGCAGAATCCCAAAACCGGTATGTCCAGCCCAATGCCGGCATCCGTACTAAACAGCAGGAAACTTCGTCTAAAACTCAGGAGAAACGTTTCCTTTAAACTGCTCTTCTGTGCGTTCGTTCACCTAAGAGAGTTGAAACTATGTTGAGATTCAGCGAGTCAGAAACACGTTTATGCTGGGAGCTGAGTTGCGATATTCCCGAGTGAATGGGACCATAGGCTGTACTGAGAAATATCTGCTTCTAAAACCAAAACGGAGCTATCTAACTGAATGGTTGTCAATGTGTGCATTCAACTGACGGAGATAAACTCACGTGTGGATTCAGCGGTTTGCACACCATTTCTGTGCAGAATCCCAAAACCGGTATGTCCAGCCCAATGCCGGCATACGTACTAAACAGCAGGAAACTTCGTCTAAAACTCAGGAGAAATGTTTCCTTGAAACTGCTCTGCTGTGCGTTCGTTCACCTAAGAGAGTTGAATCTATGTTGAGATTCAGCGAGTCAGAAACACGTTTCTTCTAGGAGATGCGTTGGGATATTCCCGAGTGAATGGGACCATAGGCTGTACAGAGAAATATCTGCTTCTAAAACCAAAACGGAGCTATCTAACTGAATGGTTGTCAATGTGTGCATTCAACTGACAGAGTTAAACTCACGTGTGGATTCAGCGGTTTGCAAACCCTTTCTGTGCAGAATCCCAAAACCGGTATTTCCAGCCCAATGCCGGCATCCGTACTAAACAGCAGGAAACTTCGTCTAAGACTCAGGAGAAACGTTTCCTTGAAATTGCTCTGCTGTGCGTTCGTTCACCTAAGAGAGTTGAATCTATGTTGAGATTCAGCGAGTCAGAAACACGTTTCTTCTAGGAGCTGCGTTGGGATATTCCCGAGTGAATGGGACCATAGGCTGTACAGAGAAATATCTGCTTCTAAAACCAAAAGTGTGTTATCAAACTGAATGGTTGTCAATGTGTGCATTCAACTGACAGAGTTAAACTCACGTGTGGATTCAGCGGTTTGCAAACCCTTTCTGTGCAGAATCCCAAAACCGGTATTTCCAGCCCAATGCCGGCATACGTACTAAACAGCAGGAAACTTCGTCTAAAACTCAGGAGAAACGTTTCCTTGAAACTGCTCTGCTGTGCGTTCGTTCACCTAAGAGAGTTGAATCTATGTTGAGATTCAGCGAGTCAGAAACACGTTTCTTCTAGGAGCTGCGTTGGGATATTCCCGAGTGAATGGGACCATAGGCTGTACAGAGAAATATCTGCTTCTAAAACCAAAAGTGTGCTATCAAACTGAATGGTTGTCAATGTGTGCATTCAACTGACAGAGTTAAACTCACGTGTGGATTCAGCGGTTTGGAAACCCTTTCTGTGCAGAATCCCAAAACCGGTATTTCCAGCCCAATGCCGGCATCCGTACTAAACAGCAGGAAACTTCGTCTAAAACTCAGGAGAAACGTTTCTTGAAACTGCTCTGCTGTGCGTTCGTTCACCTAAGAGAGTTGAATCTATGTTGAGATTCAGCGAGTCAGAAACACGTTTCTTCTAGGAGCTGCGTTGGGATATTCCCGAGTGAATGGGACCATAGGCTGTACAGAGAAATATCTGCTTCTAAAACCAAAACGGAGCTATCTAACTGAATGGTTGTCAATGTGTGCATTCAACTGACAGAGTTAAACTGACGTGTGGATTCAGCGGTTTGCAAACCCTTTCTGTGCAGAATCCCAAAACCGGTATTTCCAGCCCAATGCCGGCATCCGTACTAAACAGCAGGAAACTTCGTCTAAAACTCAGGAGAAACGTTTCCTTGAAACTGCTCTGCTGTGCGTTCGTTCACCTAAGAGAGTTGAATCTATGTTGAGATTCAGCGAGTCAGAAACACGTTTCTTCTAGGAGCTGCGTTAGGATATTCCTGAGTGAATGGGACCATAGGCTGTACAGAGAAATATCTGCTTCTAAAACCAAAACGGAGCTATCTAACTGAATGGTTGTCAATGTGTGCATTCAACTGACAGAGTTAAACTCACGTGTGGATTCAGCGGTTTGCAAACCCTTTCTGTGCAGAATCCCAAAACCGGTATTTCCAGCCCAATGCCGGCATCCGTACTAAACAGCAGGAAACTTCGTCTAAAACTCAGGAGAAACGTTTCCTTGAAACTGCTCTGCTGTGCGTTCGTTCACCTAAGAGAGTTGAAACTATGTTGAGATTCACCGAGTCAGAAACACGTTTATGCTAGGAGCTGCGTTGGGATATTCCCAAGTGAATGGGACCATAGGCTGTACAGAGAAATATCTGCTTCTAAAACCAAAACGGAGCTATCTAACTGAATGGTTGTCAATGTGTGCATTCAACTGACAGAGTTAAACTCACGTGTGGATTCAGCGGTTTGCAAACCATTTCTGTGCAGAATCCCAAAACCGGTATGTCCAGCCCAATGCCGGCATCCGTACTAAACAGCAGGAAACTTCGTCTAAAACTCAGGAGAAACGTTTCCTTGAAACTGCTCTGCTGTGCGTTCGTTCACCTAAGAGAGTTGAATCTATGTTGAGATTCAGCGAGTCAGAAACACGTTTCTTCTAGGAGGTGCATTGGGATATTCCCGAGTGAATGGGACCATAGGCTGTACAGAGAAATATCTGCTCCTACAACCAAAAGGGTGGTATCTAAATGAATGGTTGTCAATGTGTGCATTCAACTGACAGAGTTAAACTCACGTTTGGATTCAGCAGTTTACAAACCCTTTCTGTGCAGAATCCCAAAACCGGTAATTCCAGCTCAATGCCGGCATCCGTACTAAACAGCAGGAAACTTCGTCTAAAACTCAGCAGAAACGTTTCCTTTAAACTGCTCTTCTGTGCGTTCGTTCACCTAAGAGAGTTGAAACTATGTTGAGATTCAGCGAGTCAGAAACACGTTTATGCTGGGAGCTGAGTTGCGATATTCCCGAGTGAATGGGACCATAGGCTGTACTGAGAAATATCTGCTTCTAAAACCAAAACGGAGCTATCTAACTGAATGGTTGTCAATGTGTGCATTCAACTGACGGAGATAAACTCACGTGTGGATTCAGCGGTTTGCACACCATTTCTGTGCAGAATCCCAAAACCGGTATGTCCAGCCCAATGCCGGCATACGTACTAAACAGCAGGAAACTTCGTCTAAAACTCAGGAGAAATGTTTCCTTGAAACTGCTCTGCTGTGCGTTCGTTCACCTAAGAGAGTTGAATCTATGTTGAGATTCAGCGAGTCAGAAACACGTTTCTTCTAGGAGATGCGTTGGGATATTCCCGAGTGAATGGGACCATAGGCTGTACAGAGAAATATCTGCTTCTAAAACCAAAACGGAGCTATCTAACTGAATGGTTGTCAATGTGTGCATTCAACTGACAGAGTTAAACTCACGTGTGGATTCAGCGGTTTGCAAACCCTTTCTGTGCAGAATCCCAAAACCGGTATTTCCAGCCCAATGCCGGCATCCGTACTAAACAGCAGGAAATTTCGTCTAAGACTCAGGAGAAACGTTTCCTTGAAATTGCTCTGCTGTGCGTTCGTTCACCTAAGAGAGTTGAATCTATATTGAGATTCAGCGAGTCAGAAACACGTTTCTTCTAGGAGCTGCGTTGGGATATTCCCGAGTGAATGGGACCATAGGCTGTACAGAGAATTATCTGCTTCTAAAACCAAAAGTGTGTTATCAAACTGAATGGTTGTCAATGTGTGCATTCAACTGACAGAGTTAAACTCACGTGTGGATTCAGCGGTTTGCAAACCCTTTCTGTGCAGAATCCCAAAACCGGTATTTCCAGCCCAATGCCGGCATACGTACTAAACAGCAGGAAACTTCGTCTAAAACTCAGGAGAAACGTTTCCTTGAAACTGCTCTGCTGTGCGTTCGTTCACCTAAGAGAGTTGAATCTATGTTGAGATTCAGCGAGTCAGAAACACGTTTCTTCTAGGAGCTGCGTTGGGATATTCCCGAGTGAATGGGACCATAGGCTGTACAGAGAAATATCTGCTTCTAAAACCAAAAGTGTGCTATCAAACTGAATGGTTGTCAATGTGTGCATTCAACTGACAGAGTTAAACTCACGTGTGGATTCAGCGGTTTGGAAACCCTTTCTGTGCAGAATCCCAAAACCGGTATTTCCAGCCCAATGCCGGCATCCGTACTAAACAGCAGGAAACTTCGTCTAAAACTCAGGAGAAACGTTTCCTTGAAACTGCTCTGCTGTGCGTTCGTTCACCTAAGAGAGTTGAATCTATGTTGAGATTCAGCGAGTCAGAAACACGTTTCTTCTAGGAGCTGCGTTGGGATATTCCCGAGTGAATGGGACCATAGGCTGTACAGAGAAATATCTGCTTCTAAAACCAAAACGGAGCTATCTAACTGAATGGTTGTCAATGTGTGCATTCAACTGACAGAGTTAAACTGACGTGTGGATTCAGCGGTTTGCAAACCCTTTCTGTGCAGAATCCCAAAACCGGTATTTCCAGCCCAATGCCGGCATCCGTACTAAACAGCAGGAAACTTCGTCTAAAACTCAGGAGAAACGTTTCCTTGAAACTGCTCTGCTGTGCGTTCGTTCACCTAAGAGAGTTGAATCTATGTTGAGATTCAGCGAGTCAGAAACACGTTTCTTCTAGGAGCTGCGTTAGGATATTCCTGAGTGAATGGGACCATAGGCTGTACAGAGAAATATCTGCTTCTAAAACCAAAACGGAGCTATCTAACTGAATGGTTGTCAATGTGTGCATTCAACTGACAGAGTTAAACTCACGTGTGGATTCAGCGGTTTGCAAACCCTTTCTGTGCAGAATCCCAAAACCGGTATTTCCAGCCCAATGCCGGCATCCGTACTAAACAGCAGGAAACTTCGTCTAAAACTCAGGAGAAACGTTTCCTTGAAACTGCTCTGCTGTGCGTTCGTTCACCTAAGAGAGTTGAAACTATGTTGAGATTCACCGAGTCAGAAACACGTTTATGCTAGGAGCTGCGTTGGGATATTCCCAAGTGAATGGGACCATAGGCTGTACAGAGAAATATCTGCTTCTAAAACCAAAACGGAGCTATCTAACTGAATGGTTGTCAATGTGTGCATTCAACTGACAGAGTTAAACTCACGTGTGGATTCAGCGGTTTGCAAACCATTTCTGTGCAGAATCCCAAAACCGGTATGTCCAGCCCAATGCCGGCATCCGTACTAAACAGCAGGAAACTTCGTCTAAAACTCAGGAGAAACGTTTCCTTGAAACTGCTCTGCTGTGCGTTCGTTCACCTAAGAGAGTTGAATCTATGTTGAGATTCAGCGAGTCAGAAACACGTTTCTTCTAGGAGGTGCATTGGGATATTCCCGAGTGAATGGGACCATAGGCTGTACAGAGAAATATCTGCTCCTACAACCAAAAGGGTGGTATCTAAATGAATGGTTGTCAATGTGTGCATTCAACTGACAGAGTTAAACTCACGTTTGGATTCAGCAGTTTACAAACCCTTTCTGTGCAGAATCCCAAAACCGGTAATTCCAGCTCAATGCCGGCATCCGTACTAAACAGCAGGAAACTTCGTCTAAAACTCAGCAGAAACGTTTCCTTTAAACTGCTCTTCTGTGCGTTCGTTCACCTAAGAGAGTTGAAACTATGTTGAGATTCAGCGAGTCAGAAACACGTTTATGCTGGGAGCTGAGTTGCGATATTCCCGAGTGAATGGGACCATAGGCTGTACTGAGAAATATCTGCTTCTAAAACCAAAACGGAGCTATCTAACTGAATGGTTGTCAATGTGTGCATTCAACTGACGGAGATAAACTCACGTGTGGATTCAGCGGTTTGCACACCATTTCTGTGCAGAATCCCAAAACCGGTATGTCCAGCCCAATGCCGGCATACGTACTAAACAGCAGGAAACTTCGTCTAAAACTCAGGAGAAATGTTTCCTTGAAACTGCTCTGCTGTGCGTTCGTTCACCTAAGAGAGTTGAATCTATGTTGAGATTCAGCGAGTCAGAAACACGTTTCTTCTAGGAGATGCGTTGGGATATTCCCGAGTGAATGGGACCATAGGCTGTACAGAGAAATATCTGCTTCTAAAACCAAAACGGAGCTATCTAACTGAATGGTTGTCAATGTGTGCATTCAACTGACAGAGTTAAACTCACGTGTGGATTCAGCGGTTTGCAAACCCTTTCTGTGCAGAATCCCAAAACCGGTATTTCCAGCCCAATGCCGGTATCCGTACTAAACAGCAGGAAATTTCGTCTAAGACTCAGGAGAAACGTTTCCTTGAAATTGCTCTGCTGTGCGTTCGTTCACCTAAGAGAGTTGAATCTATATTGAGATTCAGCGAGTCAGAAACACGTTTCTTCTAGGAGCTGCGTTGGGATATTCCCGAGTGAATGGGACCATAGGCTGTACAGAGAATTATCTGCTTCTAAAACCAAAAGTGTGTTATCAAACTGAATGGTTGTCAATGTGTGCATTCAACTGACAGAGTTAAACTCACGTGTGGATTCAGCGGTTTGCAAACCCTTTCTGTGCAGAATCCCAAAACCGGTATTTCCAGCCCAATGCCGGCATACGTACTAAACAGCAGGAAACTTCGTCTAAAACTCAGGAGAAACGTTTCCTTGAAACTGCTCTGCTGTGCGTTCGTTCACCTAAGAGAGTTGAATCTATGTTGAGATTCAGCGAGTCAGAAACACGTTTCTTCTAGGAGCTGCGTTGGGATATTCCCGAGTGAATGGGACCATAGGCTGTACAGAGAAATATCTGCTTCTAAAACCAAAAGTGTGCTATCAAACTGAATGGTTGTCAATGTGTGCATTCAACTGACAGAGTTAAACTCACGTGTGGATTCAGCGGTTTGGAAACCCTTTCTGTGCAGAATCCCAAAACCGGTATTTCCAGCCCAATGCCGGCATCCGTACTAAACAGCAGGAAACTTCGTCTAAAACTCAGGAGAAACGTTTCCTTGAAACTGCTCTGCTGTGCGTTCGTTCACCTAAGAGAGTTGAATCTATGTTGAGATTCAGCGAGTCAGAAACACGTTTCTTCTAGGAGCTGCGTTGGGATATTCCCGAGTGAATGGGACCATAGGCTGTACAGAGAAATATCTGCTTCTAAAACCAAAACGGAGCTATCTAACTGAATGGTTGTCAATGTGTGCATTCAACTGACAGAGTTAAACTGACGTGTGGATTCAGCGGTTTGCAAACCCTTTCTGTGCAGAATCCCAAAACCGGTATTTCCAGCCCAATGCCGGCATCCGTACTAAACAGCAGGAAACTTCGTCTAAAACTCAGGAGAAACGTTTCCTTGAAACTGCTCTGCTGTGCGTTCGTTCACCTAAGAGAGTTGAATCTATGTTGAGATTCAGCGAGTCAGAAACACGTTTCTTCTAGAAGCTGCGTTGGGATATTCCCGAGTGAATGGGACCATAGGCTGTACAGAGTAATATCTGCTCCTACAAACAAAAGGGTGGTATCTAACTGAATGGTTGTCAATGTGTGCATTCAACTGACAGAGTTAAACTCACGTTTGGATTCAGCGGTTTACAAACCCTTTCTGTGCAGAATCCCAAAACCGGTAATTCCAGCTCAATGCCGGCATCCGTACTAAACAGCAGGAAACTTCGTCTAAAACTCAGGAGAAACGTTTCCTTGAAACTGCTCTTCTGTGCGTTCGTTCAGCTAAGAGAGTTGAAACTATGTTGAGATTCAGCGAGTCAGAAACACGTTTATGCTAGGAGCTGAGTTGCGATATTCCCGAGTGAATGCGACCATAGGCTGTACTGAGAAATATCTGCTTCTAAAACCAAAACGGAGCTATCTAACTGAATGGTTGTCAATGTGTGCATTCAACTGACGGAGTTAAACTCACGTGTGGATTCAGCGGTTTGCACACCATTTCTGTGCAGAATCCCAAAACCGGTATGTCCAGCCCAATGCCGGCATCCGTACTAAACAGCAGGAAACTTCGTCTAAGACTCAGGAGAAACGTTTCCTTGAAATTGCTCTGCTGTGCGTTCGTTCACCTAAGAGAGTTGAATCTATGTTGAGATTCAGCGAGTCAGAAGCACGTTTCTTCTAGGAGATGCGTTGGGATATTCCCGAGTGAATGGGACCATAGGCTGTACAGAGAAATATCTGCTTCTGAAACCAAAAGTGTGTTATCAAACTGAATGGTTGTCAATGTGTGCATTCAACTGACAGAGTTAAACTCACGTGTGGATTCAGCGGTTTGCAAACCCTTTCTGTGCAGAATCCCAAAACCGGTATTTCCAGCCCAATGCCGGCATACGTACTAAACAGCAGGAAACTTCGTCTAAAACTCAGGAGAAACGTTTCCTTGAAACTGCTATGCTGTGCGTTCGTTCACCTAAGAGAGTTGAATCTATGTTGAGATTCAGCGAGTCAGAAACACGTTTCTTCTAGGAGCAGCGTTGGGATATTCCCGAGTGAATGGGACCATAGGCTGTACAGAGAAATATCTGGTTCTAAAACCAAAAGTGTGCTATCAAACTGAATGGTTGTCAATGTGTGCATTCAACTGACAGAGTTAAACTCACGTGTGGATTCAGCGGTTTGCAAACCCTTTCTGTGCAGAATCCCAAAACCGGTATTTCCAGCCCAATGCCGGCATACGTACTAAACAGCAGGAAACTTCGTCTAAAACTCAGGAGAAACGTTTCCTTGAAACTGCTCTGCTGTGCGTTCGTTCACCTAAGAGAGTTGAATCTATGTTGAGATTCAGCGAGTCAGAAACACGTTTCTTCTAGGAGCTGCGTTGGGATATTCCCGAGTGAATGGGACCATAGGCTGTACAGAGAAATATCTGCTTCTAAAACCAAAACGGAGCTATCTAACTGAATGGTTGTCAATGTGTGCATTCAACTGACAGAGTTAAACTCACGTGTGGCTTCAGCGGTTTGCAAACCCTTTCTGTGCAGAATCCCAAAACCGGTATTTCCAGCCCAATGCCGGCATACGTACTAAACAGCAGGAAACTTCGTCTAAAACTCAGGAGAAACGTTTCCTTGAAACTGCTCTGCTGTGCGTTCGTTCACCTAAGAGAGTTGAATCTATGTTGAGATTCAGCGAGTCAGAAACACGTTTCTTCTAGGAGCTGCGTTGGGATATTCCCGAGTGAATGGGACCATAGGCTGTACAGAGAAATATCTGCTTCTAAAACCAAAACGGAGCTATCTAACTGAATGGTTGTCAATGTGTGCATTCAACTGACAGAGTTAAACTGACGTGTGGATTCAGCGGTTTGCAAACCCTTTCTGTGCAGAATCCCAAAACCGGTATTTCCAGCCCAATGCCGGCATCCGTACTAAACAGCAGGAAACTTCGTCTAAAACTCAGGAGAAGCGTTTCCTTGAAACTGCTATGCTGTGCGTTCGTTCACGTAAGAGAGTTGAATCTATGTTGAGATTCAGCGAGTCAGAAACACGTTTCTTCCAGGAGCTGCGTTGGGATATTCCCGAGTGAATGGGACCATAGGCTGTACAGAGAAATATCTGCTTCTAAAACCAAAAGTGTGATATCAAACTGAATGGTTGTCAATGTGTGCATTCAACTGACAGAGTTAAACTCACGTGTGGATTCAGCGGTTTGCAAACCCTTTCTGTGCAGAATCCCAAAACCGGTATTTCCAGCCCAATGCCGGCATATGTACTAAACAGCAGGAAACTTCGTCTAAAACTCAGGAGAAACGTTTACTTGAAACTGCTCTGCTGTGCGTTCGTTCACCTAAGAGAGTTGAATCTATGTTGAGATTCAGCGAGTCAGAAACACGTTTCTTCTAGGATCTGCGTTGGGATATTCCCGAGTGAATGGGACCATAGGCTGTACAGAGAAATATCTGCTTCTAAAACCAAAAGTGTGCTATCAAACTGAATGGTTGTCAATGTGTGCATTCAACTGACAGAGTTAAACTCACGTGTGGATTCAGCGGTTTGCAAACCCTTTCTGTGCAGAATCCCAAAACCGGTATTTCCAGCCCAATGCCGGCATCCGTACTAAACAGCAGGAAACTGCGTCTAAAACTCAGGAGAAACGTTTCCTTGAAACTGCTCTGCTGTGCGTTCGTTCACCTAAGAGAGTTGAATCTATGTTGAGATTCAGCGAGTCAGAAACACGTTTCTTCTAGGAGCTGCGTTGGGATAGTCAAGAGTGAATGGGACCATAGGCTGTACAGAGAAATATCTGCTTCTAAAACCAAAACGGAGCTATCTAACTGAATGGTTGTCAATGTGTGCATTCAACTGACAGAGTTAAACTCACGTGTGGATTCAGCGGTTTGCAAACCCTTTCTGTGCAGAATCCCAAAACCGGTATTTCCAGCCCAATGCCGGCATACGTACTAAACAGCAGGAAACTTCGTCTAAAACTCAGGAGAAACGTTTCCTTGAAACTGTTCTGCTGTGCGTTCGTTCACCTAAGAGAGTTGAATCTATGTTGAGATTCAGCGAGTCAGAAACACGTTTCTTCTAGGAGCTGCGTTGGGATATTCCCGAGTGAATGGGACCATAGGCTGTACAGAGAAATATCTGCTTCTAAAACCAAAAGTGTGCTATCAAACTGAATGGTTGTCAATGTGTGCATTCAACTGACAGAGTTAAACTCACGTGTGGATTCAGCGGTTTGCAAACCCTTTCTGTGCAGAATCCCAAAACCGGTATGTCCAGCCCAATGCCGGCATCCGTACTAAACAGCAGGAAACTTCGTCTAAAACTCAGGAGAAACGTTTCCTTGAAACTGCTCTGCTGTGCGTTCGTTCACCTAAGAGAGTTGAAACTATGTTGAGATTCACCGAGTCAGAAACACGTTTATGCTAGGAGCTGCGTTGGGATATTCCCGAGTGAATGGGACCATAGGCTGTACAGAGAAATATCTGCTTCTAAAACCAAAACGGAGCTATCTAACTGAATGGTTGTCAAAGTGTGCATTCAACTGACAGAGTTAAACTCACGTGTGGATTGAGCGGTTTGCAAACCATTACTGTGCAGAATCCCAAAACCGGTATGTCCAGCCCAATGCCGGCATCCGTACTAAACAGCAGGAAACTTCGTCTAAAACTCAGGAGAAACGTTTCCTTGAAACTGCTCTGCTGTGCGTTCGTTCACCTAAGAGAGTTGAATCTATGTTGAGATTCAGCGAGTCAGAAACACGTTTCTTCTAGGAGCTGCGTTAGGATATTCCTGAGTGAATGGGACCATAGGCTGTACAGAGAAATATCTGCTTCTGAAACCAAAACGGAGCTATCTAACTGAATGGTTGTCAATGTGTGCATTCAACTGACAGAGTTAAACTCACGTTTGGATTCAGCGGTTTGCAAACCCTTTCTGTGCAGAATCCCAAAACCGGTATGTCCAGCCCAATGCCGGCATCCGTACTAAACAGCAGGAAACTTCGTCTAAGACTCAGGAGAAACGTTTCCTTGAAATTGCTCTGCTGTGCGTTCGTTCACCTAAGAGAGTTGAATCTATGTTGAGATTCAGCGAGTCAGAAACACGTTTCTTCCAGGAGCTGCGTTGGGATATTCCCGAGTGAATGGGACCATAGGCTGTACAGAGAAATATCTGCTTCTAAAACCAAAAGTGTGCTATCAAACTGAATGGTTGTCAATGTGTGCATTCAACTGACAGAGTTAAACTCACGTGTGGATTCAGCGGTTTGCAAACCCTTTCTGTGCAGAATCCCAAAACCGGTATTTCCAGCCCAATGCCGGCATCCGTACTAAACAGCAGGAAACTTCGTCTAAGACTCAGGAGAAACGTTTCCTTGAAATTGCTCTGCTGTGCGTTCGTTCACCTAAGAGAGTTGAATCTATGTTGAGATTCAGCGAGTCAGAAACACGTTTCTTCTAGGAGCTGCGTTGGGATATTCCCGAGTGAATGGGACCATAGGCTGTACAGAGAATTATCTGCTTCTAAAACCAAAAGTGTGTTATCAAACTGAATGGTTGTCAATGTGTGCATTCAACTGACAGAGTTAAACTCACGTGTGGATTCAGCGGTTTGCAAACCCTTTCTGTGCAGAATCCCAAAACCGGTATTTCCAGCCCAATGCCGGCATACGTACTAAACAGCAGGAAACTTCGTCTAAAACTCAGGAGAAACGTTTCCTTGAAACTGCTCTGCTGTGCGTTCGTTCACCTAAGAGAGTTGAATCTATGTTGAGATTCAGCGAGTCAGAAACACGTTTCTTCTAGGAGCTGCGTTGGGATATTCCCGAGTGAATGGGACCATAGGCTGTACAGAGAAATATCTGCTTCTAAAACCAAAAGTGTGCTATCAAACTGAATGGTTGTCAATGTGTGCATTCAACTGACAGAGTTAAACTCACGTGTGGATTCAGCGGTTTGGAAACCCTTTCTGTGCAGAATCCCAAAACCGGTATTTCCAGCCCAATGCCGGCATCCGTACTAAACAGCAGGAAACTTCGTCTAAAACTCAGGAGAAACGTTTCCTTGAAACTGCTCTGCTGTGCGTTCGTTCACCTAAGAGAGTTGAATCTATGTTGAGATTCAGCGAGTCAGAAACACGTTTCTTCTAGGAGCTGCGTTGGGATATTCCCGAGTGAATGGGACCATAGGCTGTACAGAGAAATATCTGCTTCTAAAACCAAAACGGAGCTATCTAACTGAATGGTTGTCAATGTGTGCATTCAACTGACAGAGTTAAACTGACGTGTGGATTCAGCGGTTTGCAAACCCTTTCTGTGCAGAATCCCAAAACCGGTATTTCCAGCCCAATGCCGGCATCCGTACTAAACAGCAGGAAACTTCGTCTAAAACTCAGGAGAAACGTTTCCTTGAAACTGCTCTGCTGTGCGTTCGTTCACCTAAGAGAGTTGAATCTATGTTGAGATTCAGCGAGTCAGAAACACGTTTCTTCTAGAAGCTGCGTTGGGATATTCCCGAGTGAATGGGACCATAGGCTGTACAGAGTAATATCTGCTCCTACAAACAAAAGGGTGGTATCTAACTGAATGGTTGTCAATGTGTGCATTCAACTGACAGAGTTAAACTCACGTTTGGATTCAGCGGTTTACTAACCCTTTCTGTGCAGAATCCCAAAACCGGTAATTCCAGCTCAATGCCGGCATCCGTACTAAACAGCAGGAAACTTCGTCTAAAACTCAGGAGAAACGTTTCCTTGAAACTGCTCTTCTGTGCGTTCGTTCACCTAAGAGAGTTGAAACTATGTTGAGATTCAGCGAGTCAGAAACACGTTTATGCTAGGAGCTGAGTTGCGATATTCCCGAGTGAATGGGACCATAGGCTGTACTGAGAAATATCTGCTTCTAAAACCAAAACGGAGCTATCTAACTGAATGGTTGTCAATGTGTGCATTCAACTGACGGAGTTAAACTCACGTGTGGATTCAGCGGTTTGCACACCATTTCTGTGCAGAATCCCAAAACCGGTATGTCCAGCCCAATGCCGGCATCCGTACTAAACAGCAGGAAACTTCGTCTAAGACTCAGGAGAAACGTTTCCTTGAAATTGCTCTGCTGTGCGTTCGTTCACCTAAGAGAGTTGAATCCATGTTGAGATTCAGCGAGTCAGAAGCACGTTTCTTCTAGGAGATGCGTTGGGATATTCCCGAGTGAATGGGACCATAGGCTGTACAGAGAAATATCTGCTTCTAAAACCAAAAGTGTGTTATCAAACTGAATGGTTGTCAATGTGTGCATTCAACTGACAGAGTTAAACTCACGTGTGGATTCAGCGGTTTGCAAACCCTTTCTGTGCAGAATCCCAAAACCGGTATTTCCAGCCCAATGCCGGCATACGTACTAAACAGCAGGAAACTTCGTCTAAAACTCAGGAGAAACGTTTCCTTGAAACTGCTATGCTGTGCGTTCGTTCACCTAAGAGAGTTGAATCTATGTTGAGATTCAGCGAGTCAGAAACACGTTTCTTCTAGGAGCAGCGTTGGGATATTCCCGAGTGAATGGGACCATAGGCTGTACAGAGAAATATCTGGTTCTAAAACCAAAAGTGTGCTATCAAACTGAATGGTTGTCAATGTGTGCATTCAACTGACAGAGTTAAACTCACGTGTGGATTCAGCGGTTTGCAAACCCTTTCTGTGCAGAATCCCAAAACCGGTATTTCCAGCCCAATGCCGGCATACGTACTAAACAGCAGGAAACTTCGTCTAAAACTCAGGAGAAACGTTTCCTTGAAACTGCTCTGCTGTGCGTTCGTTCACCTAAGAGAGTTGAATCTATGTTGAGATTCAGCGAGTCAGAAACACGTTTCTTCTAGGAGCTGCGTTGGGATATTCCCGAGTGAATGGGACCATAGGCTGTACAGAGAAATATCTGCTTCTAAAACCAAAACGGAGCTATCTAACTGAATGGTTGTCAATGTGTGCATTCAACTGACAGAGTTAAACTCACGTGTGGCTTCAGCGGTTTGCAAACCCTTTCTGTGCAGAATCCCAAAACCGGTATTTCCAGCCCAATGCCGGCATACGTACTAAACAGCAGGAAACTTCGTCTAAAACTCAGGAGAAACGTTTCCTTGAAACTGCTCTGCTGTGCGTTCGTTCACCTAAGAGAGTTGAATCTATGTTGAGATTCAGCGAGTCAGAAACACGTTTCTTCTAGGAGCTGCGTTGGGATATTCCCGAGTGAATGGGACCATAGGCTGTACAGAGAAATATCTGCTTCTAAAACCAAAACGGAGCTATCTAACTGAATGGTTGTCAATGTGTGCATTCAACTGACAGAGTTAAACTCACGTGTGGATTCAGCGGTTTGCAAACCCTTTCTGTGCAGAATCCCAAAACCGGTATTTCCAGCCCAATGCCGGCATCCGTACTAAACAGCAGGAAACTTCGTCTAAAACTCAGGAGAAGCGTTTCCTTGAAACTGCTATGCTGTGCGTTCGTTCACGTAAGAGAGTTGAATCTATGTTGAGATTCAGCGAGTCAGAAACACGTTTCTTCCAGGAGCTGCGTTGGGATATTCCCGAGTGAATGGGACCATAGGCTGTACAGAGAAATATCTGCTTCTAAAACCAAAAGTGTGATATCAAACTGAATGGTTGTCAATGTGTGCATTCAACTGACAGAGTTAAACTCACGTGTGGATTCAGCGGTTTGCAAACCCTTTCTGTGCAGAATCCCAAAACCGGTATTTCCAGCCCAATGCCGGCATATGTACTAAACAGCAGGAAACTTCGTCTAAAACTCAGGAGAAACGTTTACTTGAAACTGCTCTGCTGTGCGTTCGTTCACCTAAGAGAGTTGAATCTATGTTGAGATTCAGCGAGTCAGAAACACGTTTCTTCTAGGATCTGCGTTGGGATATTCCCGAGTGAATGGGACCATAGGCTGTACAGAGAAATATCTGCTTCTAAAACCAAAAGTGTGCTATCAAACTGAATGGTTGTCAATGTGTGCCTTCAACTGACAGAGTTAAACTCACGTGTGGATTCAGCGGTTTGCAAACCCTTTCTGTGCAGAATCCCAAAACCGGTATTTCCAGCCCAATGCCGGCATCCGTACTAAACAGCAGGAAACTGCGTCTAAAACTCAGGAGAAACGTTTCCTTGAAACTGCTCTGCTGTGCGTTCGTTCACCTAAGAGAGTTGAATCTATGTTGAGATTCAGCGAGTCAGAAACACGTTTCTTCTAGGAGCTGCGTTGGGATAGTCAAGAGTGAATGGGACCATAGGCTGTACAGAGAAATATCTGCTTCTAAAACCAAAACGGAGCTATCTAACTGAATGGTTGTCAATGTGTGCATTCAACTGACAGAGTTAAACTCACGTGTGGATTCAGCGGTTTGCAAACCCTTTCTGTGCAGAATCCCAAAACCGGTATTTCCAGCCCAATGCCGGCATACGTACTAAACAGCAGGAAACTTCGTCTAAAACTCAGGAGAAACGTTTCCTTGAAACTGTTCTGCTGTGCGTTCGTTCACCTAAGAGAGTTGAATCTATGTTGAGATTCAGCGAGTCAGAAACACGTTTCTTCTAGGAGCTGCATTGGGATATTCCCGAGTGAATGGGACCATAGGCTGTACAGAGAAATATCTGCTTCTAAAACCAAAAGTGTGCTATCAAACTGAATGGTTGTCAATGTGTGCATTCAACTGACAGAGTTAAACTCACGTGTGGATTCAGCGGTTTGCAAACCCTTTCTGTGCAGAATCCCAAAACCGGTATGTCCAGCCCAATGCCGGCATCCGTACTAAACAGCAGGAAACTTCGTCTAAAACTCAGGAGAAACGTTTCCTTGAAACTGCTCTGCTGTGCGTTCGTTCACCTAAGAGAGTTGAAACTATGTTGAGATTCACCGAGTCAGAAACACGTTTATGCTAGGAGCTGCGTTGGGATATTCCCGAGTGAATGGGACCATAGGCTGTACAGAGAAATATCTGCTTCTAAAACCAAAACGGAGCTATCTAACTGAATGGTTGTCAAAGTGTGCATTCAACTGACAGAGTTAAACTCACGTGTGGATTGAGCGGTTTGCAAACCATTACTGTGCAGAATCCCAAAACCGGTATGTCCAGCCCAATGCCGGCATCCGTACTAAACAGCAGGAAACTTCGTCTAAAACTCAGGAGAAACGTTTCCTTGAAACTGCTCTGCTGTGCGTTCGTTCACCTAAGAGAGTTGAATCTATGTTGAGATTCAGCGAGTCAGAAACACGTTTCTTCTAGGAGCTGCGTTAGGATATTCCTGAGTGAATGGGACCATAGGCTGTACAGAGAAATATCTGCTTCTGAAACCAAAACGGAGCTATCTAACTGAATGGTTGTCAATGTGTGCATTCAACTGACAGAGTTAAACTCACGTGTGGATTCAGCGGTTTGCAAACCCTTTCTGTGCAGAATCCCAAAACCGGTATGTCCAGCCCAATGCCGGCATCCGTACTAAACAGCAGGAAACTTCGTCTAAGACTCAGTAGAAACGTTTCCTTGAAATTGCTCTGCTGTGCGTTCGTTCACCTAAGAGAGTTGAATCTATGTTGAGATTCAGCGAGTCAGAAACACGTTTCTTCCAGGAGCTGCGTTGGGATATTCCCGAGTGAATGGGACCATAGGCTGTACAGAGAAATATCTGCTTCTAAAACCAAAAGTGTGCTATCAAACTGAATGGTTGTCAATGTGTGCATTCAACTGACAGAGTTAAACTCACGTGTGGATTCAGCGGTTTGCAAACCCTTTCTGTGCAGAATCCCAAAACCGGTATTTCCAGCCCAATGCCGGCATCCGTACTAAACAGCAGGAAACTTCGTCTAAAACTCAGGAGAAACGTTTCCTTGAAACTGTTCTGCTGTGCGTTCGTTCACCTAAGAGAGTTGAATCTATGTTGAGATTCAGCGAGTCAGAAACACGTTTCTTCTAGGAGCTGCGTTGGGATATTCCCGAGTGAATGTGACCATAGGCTGTACAGAGAAATATCTGCTTCTAAAACCAAAACGGAGCTATCTAATTGAATGGTTGTCAATGTGTGCATTCAACTGACAGAGTTAAACTCACGTGTGGATTCAGCGGTTTGCAAACCCTTTCTGTGCAGAATCCCAAAACCGGTATTTCCAGCCCAATGCCGGCATCCGTACTAAACAGCAGGAAACTTCGTCTAAAACTCAGGAGAAACGTTTCCTTGAAACTGCTCTGCTGTGCGTTCGTTCACCTAAGAGAGTTGAAACTATGTTGAGATTCACCGAGTCAGAAACACGTTTATGCTAGGAGCTGCGTTGGGATATTCCCAAGTGAATGGGACCATAGGCTGTACAGAGAAATATCTGCTTCTAAAACCAAAACGGAGCTATCTAACTGAATGGTTGTCAATGTGTGCATTCAACTGACAGAGTTAAACTCACGTGTGGATTCAGCGGTTTGCAAGCCATTTCTGTGCAGAATCCCAAAACCGGTATGTCCAGCCCAATGCCGGCATCCGTACTAAACAGCAGGAAACTTCGTCTAAAACTCAGGAGAAACGTTTCCTTGAAACTGCTCTGCTGTGCGTTCGTTCACCTAAGAGAGTTGAATCTATGTTGAGATTCAGCGAGTCAGAAACACGTTTCTTCTAGGAGGTGCATTGGGATATTCCCGAGTGAATGGGACCATAGGCTGTACAGAGAAATATCTGCTCCTACAACCAAAAGGGTGGTATCTAACTGAATGGTTGTCAATGTGTGCATTCAACTGACAGAGTTAAACTCACGTTTGGATTCAGCAGTTTACAAACCCTTTCTGTGCAGAATCCCAAAACCGGTAATTCCAGCTCAATGCCGGCATCCGTACTAAACAGCAGGAAACTTCGTCTAAAACTCAGGAGAAACGTTTCCTTTAAACTGCTCTTCTGTGCGTTCGTTCACCTAAGAGAATTGAAACTATGTTGAGATTCAGCGAGTCAGAAACACGTTTATGCTGGGAGCTGAGTTGCGATATTCCCGAGTGAATGGGACCATAGGCTGTACTGAGAAATATCTGCTTCTAAAACCAAAACGGAGCTATCTAACTGAATGGTTGTCAATGTGTGCATTCAACTGACGGAGATAAACTCACGTGTGGATTCAGCGGTTTGCACACCATTTCTGTGCAGAATCCCAAAACCGGTATGTCCAGCCCAATGCCGGCATAAGTACTAAACAGCAGGAAACTTCGTCTAAAACTCAGGAGAAATGTTTCCTTGAAACTGCTCTGCTGTGCGTTCGTTCACCTAAGAGAGTTGAATCTATGTTGAGATTCAGCGAGTCAGAAACTCGTTTCTTCTAGGAGATGCGTTGGGATATTCCCGAGTGAATGGGACCATAGGCTGTACAGAGAAATATCTGCTTCTAAAACCAAAACGGAGCTATCTAACTGAATGGTTGTCAATGTGTGCATTCAACTGACAGGGTTAAACTCACGTGTGGATTCAGCGGTTTGCAAACCCTTTCTGTGCAGAATCCCAAAACCGGTATTTCCAGCCCAATGCCGGCATCCGTACTAAACAGCAGGAAACTTCGTCTAAGACTCAGGAGAAACGTTTCCTTGAAATTGCTCTGCTGTGCGTTCGTTCACCTAAGAGAGTTGAATCTATGTTGAGATTCAGCGAGTCAGAAACACGTTTCTTCTAGGAGCTGCGTTGGGATATTCCCGAGTGAATGCGACCATAGGCTGTACAGAGAATTATCTGCTTCTAAAACCAAAAGTGTGTTATCAAACTGAATGGTTGTCAATGTGTGCATTCAACTGACAGAGTTAAACTCACGTGTGGATTCAGCGGTTTGCAAACCCTTTCTGTGCAGAATCCCAAAACCGGTATTTCCAGCCCAATGCCGGCATACGTACTAAACAGCAGGAAACTTCGTCTAAAACTCAGGAGAAACGTTTCCTTGAAACTGCTCTGCTGTGCGTTCGTTCACCTAAGAGAGTTGAATCTATGTTGAGATTCAGCGAGTCAGAAACACGTTTCTTCTAGGACCTGCGTTGGGATATTCCCGAGTGAATGGGACCATAGGCTGTACAGAGAAATATCTGCTTCTAAAACCAAAAGTGTGCTATCAAACTGAATGGTTGTCAATGTGTGCATTCAACTGACAGAGTTAAACTCACGTTTGGATTCAGCGGTTTACAAACCCTTTCTGTGTAGAATCTCAAAACCGGTAATTCCAGCTCAATGCCGGCATCCGTACTAAACAGCAGGAAACTTCGTCTAAAACTCAGGAGAAACGTTTCCTTGAAACTGCTCTGCTGTGCGTTCGTTCACCTAAGAGAGTTGAATCTATGTTGAGATTCAGCGAGTCAGAAACACGTTTCTTCTAGGAGCTGCGTTGGGATATTCCCGAGTGAATGGGACCATAGGCTGTACAGAGAAATATCTGCTTCTAAAACCAAAAGTGTGCTATCAAACTGAATGGTTGTCAATGTGTGCATTCAACTGACAGAGTTAAACTCACGTGTGGATTCAGCGGTTTGCAAACCCTTTCTGTGCAGAATCCCAAAACCAGTATTTCCAGCCCAATGCCGGCATCCGTACTAAACAGCCGGAAACTTCGTCTAAATCTCAGGAGAAACGTTTCCTTGAAACTGCTCTGCTGTGCGTTCGTTCACCTAAGAGAGTTGAATCTATGTTGAGTTTCAGCGAGTCAGAAACACGTTTCTTCTAGGAGCTGCATTGGGATATTCCCGAATGAATGGGACCATAGGCTGTACAGAGAAATATCTGCTTCTAAAACCAAAAGTGTGCTATCAAACTGAATGGTTGTCAATGTGTGCATTCACCTGAGAGAGTTAAACTCACGTGTGGATTCAGCGGTTTGCAAACCCTTTCTGTGCAGAATCCCAAAACCAGTATTTCCAGCCCAATGCCGGCATCCGTACTAAACAGCCGGAAACTTCGTCTAAATCTCAGGAGAAACGTTTCCTTGAAACTGCTCTGCTGTGCGTTCGTTCACCTAAGAGAGTTGAATCTATGTTGAGTTTCAGCGAGTCAGAAACACGTTTCTTCTAGGAGCTGCATTGGGATATTCCCGAATGAATGGGACCATAGGCTGTACAGAGAAATATCTGCTTCTAAAACCAAAAGTGTGCTATCAAACTGAATGGTTGTCAATGTGTGCATTCACCTGAGAGAGTTAAACTCACGTGTGGATTCAGCGGTTTGCAAACCCTTTCTGTGCAGAATCCCAAAACCGGTATTTCCAGCCCAATGCCGGCATACGTACTAAACAGCAGGAAACTTCGTCTAAAACTCAGGAGAAACGTTTCCTTGAAACTGCTCTGCTGTGCGTTCGTTCACCTAAGAGAGTTGAATCTATGTTGAGATTCAGCGAGTCAGAAACACGTTTCTTCTAGGAGCTGCATTGGGATATTCCCGAGTGAATGGGACCATAGGCTGTACAGAGAAATATCTGCTTCTAAAACCAAAACGGAGCTATCTAACTGAATGGTTGTCAATGTGTGCATTCAACTGACAGAGTTAAACTCACGTGTGGATTCAGCGGTTTGCAAACCCTTTCTGTGCAGAATCCCAAAACCGGTATTTCCAGCCCAATGCCGGCATCCGTACTAAACAGCCGGAAACTTCGTCTAAATCTCAGGAGAAACGTTTCCTTGAAACTGCTCTGCTGTGCGTTCGTTCACCTAAGAGAGTTGAATCTATGTTGAGATTCAGCGAGTCAGAAACACGTTTCTTCTAGGAGCTGCATTGGGATATTCCCGAGTGAATGGGACCATAGGCTGTACAGAGAAATATCTGCTTCTAAAACCAAAAGTGTGCTATCAAACTGAATGGTTGTCAATGTGTGCATTCACCTGAGAGAGTTAAACTCACGTGTGGATTCAGCGGTTTGCAAACCCTTTCTGGGCAGAATCCCAAAACCGGTATTTCCAGCCCAATGCCGGCATACGTACTAAACAGCAGGAAACTTCGTCTAAAACTCAGGAGAAACGTTTCCTTGAAACTGCTCTGCTGTGCGTTCGTTCACCTAAGAGAGTGGAATCTATGTTGAGATTCAGCGAGTCAGAAACACGTTTCTTCTAGGAGCTGCATTGGGATATTCCCGAGTGAATGGGACCATAGGCTGTACAGAGAAATATCTGCTTCTAAAACCAAAAGTGTGTTATCAAACTGAATGGTTGTCAATGTGTGCATTCAACTGACAGAGTTAAACTCACGTGTGGATTCAGCGGTTTGCAAACCCTTTCTGTGCAGAATCCCAAAACCGGTATTTCCAGCCCAATGCCGGCATACGTACTAAACAGCAGGAAACTTCGTCTAAAACTCAGGAGAAACGTTTCCTTGAAACTGCTATGCTGTGCGTTCGTTCACCTAAGAGAGTTGAATCTATGTTGAGATTCAGCGAGTCAGAAACACGTTTCTTCTAGGAGCAGCGTTGGGATATTCCCGAGTGAATGGGACCATAGGCTGTACAGAGAAATATCTGGTTCTAAAACCAAAAGTGTGCTATCAAACTGAATGGTTGTCAATGTGTGCATTCAACTGACAGAGTTAAACTCACGTGTGGATTCAGCGGTTTGCAAACCCTTTCTGTGCAGAATCCCAAAACCGGTATTTCCAGCCCAATGCCGGCATACGTACTAAACAGCAGGAAACTTCGTCTAAAACTCAGGAGAAACGTTTCCTTGAAACTGCTCTGCTGTGCGTTCGTTCACCTAAGAGAGTTGAATCTATGTTGAGATTCAGCGAGTCAGAAACACGTTTCTTCTAGGAGCTGCGTTGGGATATTCCCGAGTGAATGGGACCATAGGCTGTACAGAGAAATATCTGCTTCTAAAACCAAAACGGAGCTATCTAACTGAATGGTTGTCAATGTGTGCATTCAACTGACAGAGTTAAACTCACGTGTGGCTTCAGCGGTTTGCAAACCCTTTCTGTGCAGAATCCCAAAACCGGTATTTCCAGCCCAATGCCGGCATACGTACTAAACAGCAGGAAACTTCGTCTAAAACTCAGGAGAAACGTTTCCTTGAAACTGCTCTGCTGTGCGTTCGTTCACCTAAGAGAGTTGAATCTATGTTGAGATTCAGCGAGTCAGAAACACGTTTCTTCTAGGAGCTGCGTTGGGATATTCCCGAGTGAATGGGACCATAGGCTGTACAGAGAAATATCTGCTTCTAAAACCAAAACGGAGCTATCTAACTGAATGGTTGTCAATGTGTGCATTCAACTGACAGAGTTAAACTCACGTGTGGATTCAGCGGTTTGCAAACCCTTTCTGTGCAGAATCCCAAAACCGGTATTTCCAGCCCAATGCCGGCATCCGTACTAAACAGCAGGAAACTTCGTCTAAAACTCAGGAGAAGCGTTTCCTTGAAACTGCTATGCTGTGCGTTCGTTCACGTAAGAGAGTTGAATCTATGTTGAGATTCAGCGAGTCAGAAACACGTTTCTTCCAGGAGCTGCGTTGGGATATTCCCGAGTGAATGGGACCATAGGCTGTACAGAGAAATATCTGCTTCTAAAACCAAAAGTGTGATATCAAACTGAATGGTTGTCAATGTGTGCATTCAACTGACAGAGTTAAACTCACGTGTGGATTCAGCGGTTTGCAAACCCTTTCTGTGCAGAATCCCAAAACCGGTATTTCCAGCCCAATGCCGGCATATGTACTAAACAGCAGGAAACTTCGTCTAAAACTCAGGAGAAACGTTTACTTGAAACTGCTCTGCTGTGCGTTCGTTCACCTAAGAGAGTTGAATCTATGTTGAGATTCAGCGAGTCAGAAACACGTTTCTTCTAGGATCTGCGTTGGGATATTCCCGAGTGAATGGGACCATAGGCTGTACAGAGAAATATCTGCTTCTAAAACCAAAAGTGTGCTATCAAACTGAATGGTTGTCAATGTGTGCCTTCAACTGACAGAGTTAAACTCACGTGTGGATTCAGCGGTTTGCAAACCCTTTCTGTGCAGAATCCCAAAACCGGTATTTCCAGCCCAATGCCGGCATCCGTACTAAACAGCAGGAAACTGCGTCTAAAACTCAGGAGAAACGTTTCCTTGAAACTGCTCTGCTGTGCGTTCGTTCACCTAAGAGAGTTGAATCTATGTTGAGATTCAGCGAGTCAGAAACACGTTTCTTCTAGGAGCTGCGTTGGGATAGTCAAGAGTGAATGGGACCATAGGCTGTACAGAGAAATATCTGCTTCTAAAACCAAAACGGAGCTATCTAACTGAATGGTTGTCAATGTGTGCATTCAACTGACAGAGTTAAACTCACGTGTGGATTCAGCGGTTTGCAAACCCTTTCTGTGCAGAATCCCAAAACCGGTATTTCCAGCCCAATGCCGGCATACGTACTAAACAGCAGGAAACTTCGTCTAAAACTCAGGAGAAACGTTTCCTTGAAACTGTTCTGCTGTGCGTTCGTTCACCTAAGAGAGTTGAATCTATGTTGAGATTCAGCGAGTCAGAAACACGTTTCTTCTAGGAGCTGCATTGGGATATTCCCGAGTGAATGGGACCATAGGCTGTACAGAGAAATATCTGCTTCTAAAACCAAAAGTGTGCTATCAAACTGAATGGTTGTCAATGTGTGCATTCAACTGACAGAGTTAAACTCACGTGTGGATTCAGCGGTTTGCAAACCCTTTCTGTGCAGAATCCCAAAACCGGTATGTCCAGCCCAATGCCGGCATCCGTACTAAACAGCAGGAAACTTCGTCTAAAACTCAGGAGAAACGTTTCCTTGAAACTGCTCTGCTGTGCGTTCGTTCACCTAAGAGAGTTGAAACTATGTTGAGATTCACCGAGTCAGAAACACGTTTATGCTAGGAGCTGCGTTGGGATATTCCCGAGTGAATGGGACCATAGGCTGTACAGAGAAATATCTGCTTCTAAAACCAAAACGGAGCTATCTAACTGAATGGTTGTCAAAGTGTGCATTCAACTGACAGAGTTAAACTCACGTGTGGATTGAGCGGTTTGCAAACCATTACTGTGCAGAATCCCAAAACCGGTATGTCCAGCCCAATGCCGGCATCCGTACTAAACAGCAGGAAACTTCGTCTAAAACTCAGGAGAAACGTTTCCTTGAAACTGCTCTGCTGTGCGTTCGTTCACCTAAGAGAGTTGAATCTATGTTGAGATTCAGCGAGTCAGAAACACGTTTCTTCTAGGAGCTGCGTTAGGATATTCCTGAGTGAATGGGACCATAGGCTGTACAGAGAAATATCTGCTTCTGAAACCAAAACGGAGCTATCTAACTGAATGGTTGTCAATGTGTGCATTCAACTGACAGAGTTAAACTCACGTGTGGATTCAGCGGTTTGCAAACCCTTTCTGTGCAGAATCCCAAAACCGGTATGTCCAGCCCAATGCCGGCATCCGTACTAAACAGCAGGAAACTTCGTCTAAGACTCAGTAGAAACGTTTCCTTGAAATTGCTCTGCTGTGCGTTCGTTCACCTAAGAGAGTTGAATCTATGTTGAGATTCAGCGAGTCAGAAACACGTTTCTTCCAGGAGCTGCGTTGGGATATTCCCGAGTGAATGGGACCATAGGCTGTACAGAGAAATATCTGCTTCTAAAACCAAAAGTGTGCTATCAAACTGAATGGTTGTCAATGTGTGCATTCAACTGACAGAGTTAAACTCACGTGTGGATTCAGCGGTTTGCAAACCCTTTCTGTGCAGAATCCCAAAACCGGTATTTCCAGCCCAATGCCGGCATCCGTACTAAACAGCAGGAAACTTCGTCTAAAACTCAGGAGAAACGTTTCCTTGAAACTGTTCTGCTGTGCGTTCGTTCACCTAAGAGAGTTGAATCTATGTTGAGATTCAGCGAGTCAGAAACACGTTTCTTCTAGGAGCTGCGTTGGGATATTCCCGAGTGAATGTGACCATAGGCTGTACAGAGAAATATCTGCTTCTAAAACCAAAACGGAGCTATCTAATTGAATGGTTGTCAATGTGTGCATTCAACTGACAGAGTTAAACTCACGTGTGGATTCAGCGGTTTGCAAACCCTTTCTGTGCAGAATCCCAAAACCGGTATTTCCAGCCCAATGCCGGCATCCGTACTAAACAGCAGGAAACTTCGTCTAAAACTCAGGAGAAACGTTTCCTTGAAACTGCTCTGCTGTGCGTTCGTTCACCTAAGAGAGTTGAAACTATGTTGAGATTCACCGAGTCAGAAACACGTTTATGCTAGGAGCTGCGTTGGGATATTCCCAAGTGAATGGGACCATAGGCTGTACAGAGAAATATCTGCTTCTAAAACCAAAACGGAGCTATCTAACTGAATGGTTGTCAATGTGTGCATTCAACTGACAGAGTTAAACTCACGTGTGGATTCAGCGGTTTGCAAGCCATTTCTGTGCAGAATCCCAAAACCGGTATGTCCAGCCCAATGCCGGCATCCGTACTAAACAGCAGGAAACTTCGTCTAAAACTCAGGAGAAACGTTTCCTTGAAACTGCTCTGCTGTGCGTTCGTTCACCTAAGAGAGTTGAATCTATGTTGAGATTCAGCGAGTCAGAAACACGTTTCTTCTAGGAGGTGCATTGGGATATTCCCGAGTGAATGGGACCATAGGCTGTACAGAGAAATATCTGCTCCTACAACCAAAAGGGTGGTATCTAACTGAATGGTTGTCAATGTGTGCATTCAACTGACAGAGTTAAACTCACGTTTGGATTCAGCAGTTTACAAACCCTTTCTGTGCAGAATCCCAAAACCGGTAATTCCAGCTCAATGCCGGCATCCGTACTAAACAGCAGGAAACTTCGTCTAAAACTCAGGAGAAACGTTTCCTTTAAACTGCTCTTCTGTGCGTTCGTTCACCTAAGAGAATTGAAACTATGTTGAGATTCAGCGAGTCAGAAACACGTTTATGCTGGGAGCTGAGTTGCGATATTCCCGAGTGAATGGGACCATAGGCTGTACTGAGAAATATCTGCTTCTAAAACCAAAACGGAGCTATCTAACTGAATGGTTGTCAATGTGTGCATTCAACTGACGGAGATAAACTCACGTGTGGATTCAGCGGTTTGCACACCATTTCTGTGCAGAATCCCAAAACCGGTATGTCCAGCCCAATGCCGGCATAAGTACTAAACAGCAGGAAACTTCGTCTAAAACTCAGGAGAAATGTTTCCTTGAAACTGCTCTGCTGTGCGTTCGTTCACCTAAGAGAGTTGAATCTATGTTGAGATTCAGCGAGTCAGAAACTCGTTTCTTCTAGGAGATGCGTTGGGATATTCCCGAGTGAATGGGACCATAGGCTGTACAGAGAAATATCTGCTTCTAAAACCAAAACGGAGCTATCTAACTGAATGGTTGTCAATGTGTGCATTCAACTGACAGGGTTAAACTCACGTGTGGATTCAGCGGTTTGCAAACCCTTTCTGTGCAGAATCCCAAAACCGGTATTTCCAGCCCAATGCCGGCATCCGTACTAAACAGCAGGAAACTTCGTCTAAGACTCAGGAGAAACGTTTCCTTGAAATTGCTCTGCTGTGCGTTCGTTCACCTAAGAGAGTTGAATCTATGTTGAGATTCAGCGAGTCAGAAACACGTTTCTTCTAGGAGCTGCGTTGGGATATTCCCGAGTGAATGCGACCATAGGCTGTACAGAGAATTATCTGCTTCTAAAACCAAAAGTGTGTTATCAAACTGAATGGTTGTCAATGTGTGCATTCAACTGACAGAGTTAAACTCACGTGTGGATTCAGCGGTTTGCAAACCCTTTCTGTGCAGAATCCCAAAACCGGTATTTCCAGCCCAATGCCGGCATACGTACTAAACAGCAGGAAACTTCGTCTAAAACTCAGGAGAAACGTTTCCTTGAAACTGCTCTGCTGTGCGTTCGTTCACCTAAGAGAGTTGAATCTATGTTG